>NW_015176490.1:58921-64828 GCF_001447785.1 Gekko japonicus | reverse complement strand
CAGGCAACGGAGAACCACCTCTGTTCATCCTTTGCCTTGAAAAACCTTTCCACCCTTCCACCACCAATGTCAACTGTGGAGAGCTGCAGAGTCAGATGGATCTATCAAGAGCAGTGTTGTCCATGAGTAGGTTGTGGCTCCATGGCAGACCATTAATTAATTGAGGTTTATAAGATTGAGGTTTATAAGATTATGCATGGGAAAGAGCAGGTAGAGAAAGAGGTACTTTTCTCTCTTTCTCACAAGAACTCGTGGGCACTCCATGAAATTGCTGAGCGGTTGGGTTAGAACGGATAAAAGGAAGTCCTTCTTCACCCAAAGAGTGATTAACACGTGGAATTCACTGCCACAGGAGGTGGTGGCGGCTACAAGCATGGACGGCTTCAAAAGGGAATTAGATAAGCGTATGGAGCAGAGGTCCATCAGTGGCTATTAGCCACAAGGTATAGATAGGGGGACTGGGTGGGCCATTGGCCTGACCCAACATTGGCATCTCTTATGTTCTTATGTTCTCTTATGTTCTAATGTTCTTAATTAATTAATTAATTCATTCATTCATTCAAGACACTTCAAGCAGGTTCTCAGCATTATAGAAACTGGCTTATTTACCAGATCTGAGCATATATGAAGGTGCCTTCTACTGAATCAGACCCTTGAGTCCATCAAGGACAGTGTTGTCTACTCAGACTGGCAGCGGCTCTCCAGGGTCTCGGGTGGAGGTCTTTTCCCACCACCAACTGCCTGGTCGCTTTTAACAGGGTGCACTGAGGATTGAACCTGGAACCTTCTGCGTGCCAAGAGGATGCTCTGCCACGGAGCCACGGCCCCTCCCCTAATTTATACCCCACCCCTCCCTCGGCAAACGAGGCTGGGGGTGGCATACCTCAAAACAAAACACAATTCAATAAGCAGTCTCAAAAGCAATAACAACAATAAATATGTAACACAATTTAAAATCAACCGTGTGAATCTCCTATTGAACATGGCCGCATCTAACAACCCAGCAGTAAAACGATCCTCTGGAAGCTGCCATCTTCTCCAGGGGAGCTGATCTCTGTAGTCTGCAGATCAGTTGTGATTCTAGGAGAACTTCAAGCCCCTCCTGGAGGTCAGTAACCTTAAATGGGATAGTGGATATAAAGGTAAAGGTCTCCCTTGCTCGAAAGCCAGTCGAATCCGACTCTAGGGTTGTGGTGCTCGTCTCCGTTTCAAAGCCGAAGAGCCAGCGCTGTCCGAAGACGTTTCCATGGTCATGTGGCCAGCATGACTAAACACCAAGGCGCACGGAACCTTCCCACCAAAGTGGTACCTATTTATCTACTTGCAATTTCTTGCTTTCAACTGCTAGGTTGGCAGTTATCTTGTCTAACCACTACATCCCACATTCTTTGTTTATATGTATGTGCATGAACACTGAGTCCCCATGATATGTGTAGCCTGCCTTCTCCCCACACTGCAGAAGCCAAAATGTCTTTTGAAGAGAGGAAGAAGAGATTTGATTTATATCCCAGCCTTCACTACCCAAGGGAGTCTCAGAGAGGCTTACAATCTCCTTTCCCTTCCCCTCCCCACAACAGACACCCTGTGAGGTAGGCGGGGCTGAGAGAGCCCTGACAGGAACTGCTCTTTTTCAAGAACAGCTCTTATCAGAACTACGGCTTGCCCAAGGTCATCCAGCAGCCGCGAGTGGAGGAGTGGGGGAATCAAACCAGGTTCTCCCAGATTAGAGTCCGCGCACTTAACAACTATACCAAATTGGCTCTATCTCATAGTTTGTACTCTATCTCATAGTTTTGAATACAGCATGACATTTATGGCTTTCTAATATATCTTTCACAAAATGGGTGAAAAAAACAACCCTTTTTGCTTTTCAAACAGTGTAGCACAGAGGCTCCTGTAGAATGAAAGAATATTACCAGGCAGACAAAAAGACTCCAGGAATGCTCAGCATTAGAAGGGTTGGTGACGTGATATGCGGCTTAAGAATGGGGGAGCCACAAGTCTCTCTGTCTCTGTCTGTCTCTCTCCATTTGTGAAATACGATGTTGCAAGATGGTGAGTCAGACCATCAAGCTCAGTATTGTCCAGGCCTGTAGCTAGGGTGGGGCTTTGGGGGGCTCCGCCCCGTTTCTTAAAGGCACAGCCCCACAGAATTTTCTCATGTAAATGCTTTTTTCCAATCATTTAAAAACATGTTCCGTGGAAGGCCAGATAATGAAACTGAAGCTCAAATACTTTGGCCACCCAATGAGTTCTAACTCTGTATCAAGAAACTGGTCTCCTTTAAGAGAGTTTTTCTGCCTAACTCTTAGCTTTCTTGACTACAGAAGTCATCACCCACACCTGCTGGCTTGTTCTCAGAATTGTTGCTTAGGCTGGCAGAAGTGATTAACTTGCAGCAGCTGAGAACGGTCATCCAAAGTGGTTGACAGCTTGCAATTTAGAGATCTATCCCAGTCACAGCTTTCTATTGGCTAAATGCCTTTTCTTTCTGCATCGAGAATTTCAGCCCCACCAGGAAAAAAAATGCCCCACAAGCCACAAAATCCTGGCTACGGGCCTGGTATTGTCTACCTAGACTGGCAGGAGCCCTCAGGCAGGGAAAGGTATTTCCAACTGCAGACCTTTTAAGCATAGATAACAGGGATCGAACCTGGGACCTTCTGCACACCAAGCAGATATTCAGCCACTGCTTGACAGCCCCTTCCCAGTGTGAGACGCCTGCCACCTGCAGCCTGAAGTGGTACAGTCTTGCAAACATGACCGTTATGCCGACCTTAAATGGGAGAGGGTTAAGACAGCCCTATTCTGATTGAATCCAACTGATATATCAAGTAGCACCCCCAAGGAAGAACATCTATGTCCCGCATATGGGGCTCTTCGGCACTCTCATTTTCATTGCTTGTGTGTCCCTACTGCTTCGGGGAGGGGGTTCTGTTTCCACATGTGTTTCGCACCCCCTGGTGATCACTTTGATATTCCATTCCTGTTTTTCTGGCATATGTCCCTGCAGTTTTAAAGTGCAGAGAAATATGCTGGAAATACAGCAATGTAATATCAAAACGACCACTAGAGGGAGAAAAACACATATACATGGGAAAAGCCCCCCCCCCCCCCCCCCCTCGAAGCAATAGGGGCACACAAGCAATGCAACTGAGAGTGTGGACGAGCCCTTGGGTTCTATTATTCATCTTATGCCCAATGGGCCAGCTCCACACTACATTTTCCAGTGGCAGAATGGAACTTTCCTGCCTCCCCACTTCACTGCAGCTCACTAACCTCTACAAAACACTGCTCCTGGGGGACAGGGGGCCCTGAAGAATGACACAAGGGAAGGAGTCTGCAACTGGAAGGGGGAATCGGTGGCAGTCTGCATCCAGCTCCTCTATTTTACCTTCTCCTATTCAAAAGAATAGATTCTTTTGAACTCTGGTGCTGGAGAAGACTCTTGAGAGTCCCTTGGACTGCAAGAAGATCAAATCAGTCAATCCTAAAAGAAATCAACCCTGACTGTTCCCTGGAAGGCCAGATAATGAAACTGAAGCTCAAATACTTTGGCCACCCAATGAGAAGGGAGCACTCACTGGAGAAGACCCTGATGCTGGGAAAGATTGAAGGTCAAAGAAGACGGGGACGGCAAAAGATGAGATGGTTAGACAGTGTCATCGATGCAACGAACATGAAATTGAGCCAGCTTCAGAGGACGGTGGAAGACCGGCAGGCCTGGCGTGATGTGGTCCATGGGGTCGCGAAGAGTCAGACTCGACTGTGCGACTGAACAACAACAACAAAAACATGGTGCAGCCTGTCAGATCCCCAATTAAAATACTCTCCACAACACTTTTGGCAGTGATGCTTTATTAGAGATATGCTTACTTATAGGAACTGGGTTTTTTTGTCAGGACTGAAGAAAGCGCACGAAAATCAGAGGTCACAGGTAAAGCCCAATGCACCCCCACCCCCAAGCATATGTCAGCAGTCACCCACTAGCGTTTCTATGATAACCCTGACAGATATATGGTATCTTATCTAGTCCAGCCTAGCGAAAGAGTCTCCAAGGCCAAATCCCATGAGAACAGGCCGAGAGGTACAACTTGAGAAATAATTATGGCTACTACAATCATGCACTCGGCCCCCACACTCCCCTCAGGAATTCCCTCTCCCCTAAAACATGGCAAGGTGAACAGTGAAGTGAAGCAAAGAAAACGAAACTACTGAAACCCTGACAGAACCCAGGTTTGTTTATTTATTCATTCAAAAAATTTACAGACCACTTTCCCATCCGTTTTGGTGGTGGGAAGGGCCGTCAAGTCGCAGCCAACTTACGGTGGCCACCCCCCCCCATAGGGTTTTCAAGGCGAGAGACGTTCAGAGGTGGCCTGCCATGGCCTGCCTCTGCCTAGCAACCTTTTGACCTTCTTGGCGGCCTCCCATCCAAGCACTAACCAGGGCCAATCCTGCTTAGCTTCTGAGATCTAAAGAAAGTAGGCTAGCCTGGGGCCAGGAAGGGCAGGGCCCCATCCGGATTGGTGATGGAAAGTGCCATCGACCCCTTCTGGCCTCCCTCGTGGGGTTGTCAAGGCGAGAGGCCAACAGAGGTGGTTTTCCATGGCCTGACACTGCACAGCAACCTGGACTTCCTTGATGGTCTCCCATCTAAATACTAACCCAGGCCGAGCTCGCTTCATTTGTGAGATCTAACGAGATCAGGCTAGCCTGGGCTATCAAGGTCATTCCCATCCCTCTTACAAGAAGAAGAGGAGGAGGAGGAGATCGGATTTATACCCCACCCTTCCCTCGGAGTCTCAGAGCGGCTTACAAACTCCTTTCCCTTCTCCTCCCCACAACAGACAGACACCCTGTGAGGTAGGTGGGGCTGAGAGAGCTCTTTCCAGAACTGTCCTTGAGAGGACAGCTCTGAGAGAACTATGGCTTGCCCAAGGTCATCCAGCACCTGCAAGTGGAGGAGTGGGGAATCCACCCCGGTTCTCCCAGATTAGAGTCCGCACACTTAACCCCTACACAAAATTTACAACACATTTCCCGTAATTTATCTTCTAGATTTTTTTTAAAGTTATTTTAAAATGTTTTTAACACATTATTTACAACTTTGGCCCGAAGAACTAAAGTCTCCGATTAGCGTAATAACAGTAATACAGTATTCTTACTTTTGTTACTATTATTTCGTGTTACTAAATCTGAGCGGAGGCGATGAACACGCAGATGCTGTCTCTCTGCAGGGGGAAAAGTCACGGTGACATCTCCCCCCCCCATACTATTTTACAGCTGTTCTTTTAATAATTCATGGCGGATTGAAATGACAAGCGAGCGAGTACCGGGCCTGCCTGCGTGTGGGCGGACGGCCAGCCACGATTTACTCTCCCTGAGTGACAGCGGGGGCTGTGACACCCGGCTCGTATCTTTGACTATCTGGCCACGAGACACTCGCCTGTCCTTCCTTTGTCATTTGGAGCCCGAGATTGCAGAGACAACTGTGGCACTGCCTGTCATCCCTTCCACCTCCGGATAACAATTGTGTGCCACATCCCAGCTTCACTGTGTCCTTCCCCTCTTCCCCGAAAACAATGCTGCGTATGCTAATAAGACTCAATAATCACATTCTGCCCAGATTGGCCATTTTCCCTCTAGCGGGATTTCTGGAATGGCTGTGGTTTTTTTTGGAAAAGGGGCCACCTCTTAAAGTCTGCCAAAACACCGTAAGATGGCAGCATAACTAATGTTCCTGCTGGGTGGGTGTTATGTATTGAGCCTGAACTGCACTTGCAAAAGGACTTAGCTTGGGGATGCAGAAGAAGAAGAAGAAGAAGAAGAAGAAGAAGAAGAAGAAGAAGAAGAAGAAGAAGAAGAAGAAGAAGAAGAAGAAGAAGAAGAAGAAGAAGAAGAAGA
>NW_015176490.1:52472-58642 GCF_001447785.1 Gekko japonicus | reverse complement strand
GATTTTTACCCCGCCCTTCACTCGGAGTCTCAGAGCGGTTTACAAACTCCTTTCCCTTCCCCTCCCCACAACAGACACCCTGTGAGGTGGGTGGGGCTGAGAGAACTCTGACACAAACTGCTCTTTTTCAAGGACAGCTGTGCCAGAGCTTGTGACTGACCCAAGGTCACATCAGCAGGTGCAAGTGGAGGAGTGGGGAATCAAACCCGCTTCTCCCAGATTAGAGTCCGCGCACTTAACCACTACACCAAACTGGCTCTCCAGTTAGATGGCTAGGATCCTCGAATGGACCAGTCAGGAGACAGGGATCCTAGAGAAAACCAGTTGGGAGACACTGCAGTGTAAATAGCCTATCGTTGGGAGTGGGGTGTGTTTTGGGTGTCACCTTTTCCAGGCATAAATACCAGGCTTTGGGCCAGGGGGTTCCAGTCTTCTTTCTCTTGCTGAACCACTAATAAACCATCAGGCCTGGTTTGTACAGAATGTAGAGGCAAACCGAGGTTTGCAATGGACTGTAGGCTTGAGAGGGGACAGCAGCTATATCTGGCTTATTGATGCACATCTTGTGGTGTGTTCTCACACTGGATTTCTAGGCACGCGGCTCAAAATGTAGGGCATGAAGCAGCCTGCAGGAGGGGTGATGCTGTATTGGCTTTTCCCTCCGCTGTTTTGCCAGGCCCACGTTGGAACAGAAATCCCCCTCTGCATTGCATGCCGCCTTCACTTCCTTTGATCATCGGCTTTTATGGTACCTTCTGCATAGATCTATGGCTGTTCAGGGGTGACTTCCACAGTCAGTACGGCGTTGCAATGGGATATTTGAATGTGGTTTGAAGAGGCACCTTTGGTAAAACAACAGAGAGAAAAGCCAATGCAGAATTGCCTGCGGTTTCCTCTGGCAATTCCTCAGACTGTGAACATTCCAGCTAGTAGAAGCAAATTTTTCTAGAGTGCTTGGGAATGGGTTTCCGAGTAGTTCAGCAGTTCGAGACCCGAGTGTGCCGCATGATGGAGTGAGCTCCCGTCTCTAGTTCCAGCTCCTGCCAACCTAGCAGTTTGAAAGCAAGAAATTGCAAGTAGATAAATAGGTACCCCACTTTGGTGGGAAGGTAACAGCGTTCCGTGCGCCTCGGTGTTTAGTCATGCCGGCCACATGGCCACGGAAACATCTTCGGACAGCGCTGCCTCTTCGGCTTGGAAACGGAGATGAGCACCGCAACCCTAGAGTCGGATTCGACTGGCTTTCGAGCAATGGGAACCTTTACCTTCACTGCCCTGTTAAGGAGGTGCATTTTTGCTAGCATAACTTTGCCTATCCAATCAGAGGCAGCTGCTTCATTGGAGCTCGTGTGGTGCTGCAATTAGAGAATTGGATTAGGAGTGGGGAGAACCGGGTTCCGGTCTCCACACTGCCATACCAGGTGACCTCGGAGCAGTGATTCTTACTCAGGCTAATCCACCTCACAGGGTTGGGTTCATGATAGCGATTAGGGTGGCCAACCCCCAGGTGGGGGCTGGAGCTCTTCTGGGATTACAGCTGACTGTTGTGGGCCAGCTTGACCAGCCTGAGTCCAGTGTGCTGAAGACTCCTTAGGAGTTGAGGAGCCACATGCAGCCAGCCCTGAACCAGGTAAAGTGAGTCAATTAGAGATACAGGAGCCTCAAGATTAATTTGACCCACCCACACCTAGCTCTGAAGTAGCTGATGAAGCACAGCTGCAGGAAAGTAGCCCACCAGGCTCCCCCCCTTCCATTAATTGAAGAGTGAAGGGAGAAGCTCCGGCAAGACTTAAGGACACGCAGACGGAGTGCTCGCCTCTTGACTCGGCACCAGCTGCTGAATGCTAGCAGTTCTATTTTATTTTATTTATTTATTTTTCATATTTATATCCCGCCCTCCCCAGGTGGGCTCAGGGCGGCTAACAAGGGCAGGACACAGCCGTGCCAGAATAAAAACACATAAAAACATAATACACATTCAACATTAAAACCACTGTGCTCAATTCGTAACTGATGTCCTAAGTCCAAGATGGTAACTCCACAGTTACAGATGGTACTCCCAAAAAGTACGTGTCCAGTGACGATGGCCGAAGCTCTTCTACAATTTCCAATGCCTTCCTTGGGCCTCGTTGATGCATCCTTTGAGATACCTTAACGGTGGTGGTATAATGGGGCGGCGGCTCCTACTCAAAGGCCTGGCGGAAGAGCTCCGTCTTGCAGGCCCTGCGGAACTGCATAAGGTCCCGCAGGGCCCGGATCTCCCCCGGGAGCTCATTCCACCAGGCGGGAGCCGCCGCCCCAGGAGCACGTCCAAGCAGATGGCTGTAAATCAGGCTTGTTAAGGAATGCCTGTAGAAATCAGACCTGGAGAAAGGTGGGTTGTGGAAGCAATTTGTCACAACCGTGTGAACTTTGTGACCACAGCTCTGTGACCTTTGGCCTGGCCCTCAGACCGGCCCAAACCTTGCGGATCAGTGACCTCGGACTGCCTTGACTCTGCTTTCCCGGACAACCCCTGAACCCTAACTGATGCTAAACTGGTATTTGACCTCTGGACTGGACTCTTGATTGTGCTCTAGCTCTGTTGCCTTGCTCTGCTTGTATTCCAGGACACTGACCTCCAGATGATGGAGACCGGCTCCCCTGAAGAAAACAGGTGCTTTGGAGAGTGGGCTCTATGGCACTGTACCCTGCTGAAGTCCCTCCCCTATGTCAGCTACGCTGCCATGAAAATTGGGGAGGTTGGTCTGTGTCTGGTTAATTGCTATTGCTTTCTTTTCAGGTTAATTGCTATTGCATTCCATTCTGTGCTTTTTCTGCTGTGCGCCGAAACGCTTATCTACACAGATGTGCAGGAGGGGGTTGTAGTGTCTGGGATTTCATTAGGTGCCGTGGGAGAGTGTTCGTTCTCAGCTTCAGCTACCTAACAGTCTCTAAGCCTTAGCCCGCACACGGGAGGCCGCCTAATTAGCCAGTATTGTGTATGAGGGGGTGCATACGAATACCCTATATCCTATTATGCCCATGGGGCCACCGCCATTCTTAACAGTGCCTATGTTACTGCATCTGTAGCTCTGCAATAAAAGTATAACCGTTCCTGAATGTGTGTACTTCGTTGTTGGCTGTGGGTTCTGACACCCTGGCTCCAAGTCCAAATCTCCAGGTATTTCCTGTTAAACAGTGGGTTTAACATGGCAGAGGTAAAGGCATAGTGGTTTCTGTAGGGTCTGTTGGGAAAATTTGCAAAAATACTTAAATATTCAGAGATTGCAAGGGATCTTTGCTTCACTGGAGAGAAGTCATTTTCTTCTGTGTAAAAATATTTATTTCTAAGGGAAGGGTTCACAGGAAATCTACAAAACAGCAAACACACTTAAGACTCAGGGCTCCCAAGTACTTACCTTAATTTGGCGGGGGATGTATAGGTCTTCGCGGGACCATCCCCGCAGGGAAAACACAGGCGCTGCAAGATTCATTCGCCCAGACATGAAGTAGGCACGTAGCCGGGTGACGCTCTAGCAATGGGGCTGGAAACTCGATGGTACCATTGAGTTTCCAGTCCCATTACCAGAGCGTTGCCCAGCTACGTGCCTACATCATGTCTGGGCGATGGAATAGTGCAGTGCCTGTGTTCCAAGCAAGAATCTTCCAGTGGGGAAGCATGTGTCACCCGCTGGATCATAGGCAGGTACTTGGGAACCCTATTAAGACTACATGCTTGCAACAACAGACATGCAGATAATAATGGAGATTCTTCCTTTCTTCTTGATCCCTAGAAGGAAATCACCTGAATACATTAACCGATGATTGTTAGTAAGTAGGCTCCAGTTTCCCAGGCTTTCTTCCCATTGGCTTTCTGCCAGGTTTCCTTCCAGGTCAGTCTAAACAATAGCACACAAGGTAAAGCACATTAACCCTATAATGACTGAATTTTAGACCTTCCAACACACATATTTCCAACAATTTCAACAAGAAGCAGTTCTTTTGCATCTCAACAGGAATGTTTTACATGGAGCAACTGCCCTAACTATATACACCTAAGCCACTCCCAGCCCCCATGCGATTGGTGAATTCAAATGGCCTCCAGGCTCCAGATTGGCTGGCTGCCCTCAGGGGCCAATCCACAAGCAGGTTTCAGGCTCCTGCTAGGTGGCCTGCCCAGACAAGCCCAGACCTGCCTCTCCACGCTACCTCTAGGTGGCCTGCCAGACAAGTCCTGACATGCCTCCAGCAGCAGTTAAGCTGGAGTGGAAGATTGCGCATGTCCAGACATAACATTTCCCAAGCAGGAATTGGAAGCCGAAATAGCAATTGATCTCATTGCTCGAGCACATGACCCTATTTCTGCATAAAAGACTTGGCGTTAACGCCGTTTGGAGCCACAGGGGGGGTTCACTGCCTCTCCTTTCATTCTTCATTCCAAACAGGTGGCCAAAGTTCACGCTTTTGTCACAAAAGAGTCAGCGAAAGCCGCGGAGGTGCTTGCTGTCTGACAAAGGAGCGTGTTGCTCTCTGTCGCGGGGGCTCGCAAGCGGAAAGGTCTTCTAGCCTCCTGGGCCAGGAGGTGAACCTCTCCGAAGCAATCGTCGGATGAAGCCGCAGTGTAATTACTCCTGTAGGCTGGCAAAAGGATTAAAGCTGACTTCATTAAGACAGCTCGGTACATGCCAGGCACAGACATTGTTTCAGAAAAATTAATATGTGGATTAGGAAGTAAAGGTGAAAGGGTTTTTTTTCTTCCCTGTCGCCCCAAAGGCAAACATTTCCTTTCAAATGCCAGCGATGTGCCATATCTTGCTGTAGCACTGCTCTGTTCACAGCTGTTTACATTGGGTAGTCTTTCCCTCCCCTGACGTGGATGGCCCAGGCTAACCCAGGCTAACCTGAAATAGTAAGATCCTGGAAGCTAATAAAATTAGCCACAAGGTATAGATAGAGGCTCTGGGGCAAGTGATGCTCTGTCTTCTTGGTGCTTGGGGGGGGGTCAACAGTGGGAGGGCTTCTAATGTCCTGATGGCACCTGGTATTTCTGGCCACTGTGTGATACAGAGTGTTGGGCTGGATGGGCCTTTGGCCTGATCCAACATTGGCGTCTCTTATGTTCTTATGGAAGCTAAGCAGGGTTGGCCCTGGTTAGTAGTTGGGTGGGAGACCTCTGAGGAAGACCAGAGTCCCTCTGCAGAGGCAAGCAGTGGCCAACCACCTCTGAACATCTCTTGCCTTGAAAGCCCTACAGGGTAGCTTTAAATTGGCTGTGACTTGATGGCCCTTTCTACCACCCCAATCTTTCTCCTGTATTAAGAACGTTTTGGTGCTTTATCCAAATGCTAGAAAAAGAGGCAGGGCTATGAAATGGTCTGGTGTTGCCCGATATTGTCAGATCTCAGAAGTTTAAACAGACTCAGTATTTAATTAATTAATTTAAAAACATTTGTTAGCTGCCTTTCTTCCATGTGGAACTCAAGATGGCTGACAATGTAAATAAAACTAGGGTTGCCAGGTCTGACTCAGGAAATGTCTGGGGATTTAGGGGGTGGAGCCAGGAGCAAGGAGGTGACATCGCTTTTGCAATGTCGCTAGGTGATTGAACTCCAAAGGGAGTTCTGGCTGTCACAATTAAAGGGACCACCTTCCTTTTAAATGCTTTCCCTCCATTGGAAATAATAGAGGATGGGGGGCACCTTCTTTGGGGGCTCATTGAATCAGACCCCCCTGGTACAATCTTTTTGAAACGTAGGTTTTGTTTTGTTTTTTTCAGAAGAGGCACCACCAGCTATGCTGAAAGATTGATGTCTCTACCTCAAAAAACAGCCCCCCAGAGCCCCAGATACCTACAGGCCGATTCTCCATTATACACTACAAGTGGGGGACCCGCGATACTCGCGGGAGAGGAGGACCTCCGCACCTATGAGGAAGAGGAGGAAGCAGCAGGAGGAGGTAAGTTCCCCCCCTATCCCGCCGGTTCCCCGTCTCCTCCACCCCCTGGGTTGATCTTCCCCTCCCCCTGCCCTGGAGCCCCCCCCCCTCCGGAGGCCAGGTCTCCCCACCCCTTCCCATTGCAGGGGTAGACCTGGCCTCCGGAGGAGCCCAGGTCTACCAACCCCTTCCAATTGCAGGGGTAGACCTGGACTCCCCCGGAGGAGGCCAGGTCTACCAACCCCTTTCCATTG
>NW_015176490.1:46713-51856 GCF_001447785.1 Gekko japonicus | reverse complement strand
AAAAAAATAACCCTCCCCCCCAAGTGCCCTCGGAGCCCTGATTTAGCGATCCGCACTCCGGGGGCCACTTGGCAATTAGATAGATAGATGGGACCAGTCTCCATAGGGTATAATGGAGTGCCCAGTGGCTAACACCCCCACCACCGCTTTCTGACAGCCCTGAAGTGGGTGAAGGGGCTCCAGACCAGGGGATCCCCTGCGGCCAACAGGGGATTGGCAACCCTAAATAAAATACATAAAAGGGGTACATAAAAATACATAAAACCAAGATTTAAGATCACAGTTTAGGACTGCTTTACTCAAATGCATTTCCAAATCAAACCATCTTCAGCTGCCTCCTAAAGACTGAAAGCGACTTTGGTGTAGTGGTTAAGTGCGTGGACTCTAATCTGGGAGAACTGGGTTTGATTCCCCACTCCTCCACTTGCACCTGGCTGGATGACCTTGGGCAAGTCATAGTTCTGGCACAGCTGTTCTTGAAAAAAAGAGCAGTTACTGTCAGAGTTCTCTCAGCCCCAACTACCTCACAGGGTGTCTGTTGTGGGGAGGGGAAGGGAAAGGAGTTTGTAAGTCGCTCTGAGACACCTTTGGGTAGTGAAGGGCGGGGGTATAAACCCAATCTCCTCCTCTCCCTTCCTCCTCCTCCTCCTCTGGGGAGATGGTACCATAATTGTGCGGCTGCCACAGAGAAGTCCCTCTCTCGTGTACCCACCAGACAATCTTCCTTGATTGATGGGGCAGTCAGGATAGGGGACCACCAAGGAAGACTCTGCAGAGAGAGGCAATGGCAAACCACCTCTGCTTCTCACTTGAAAGCCCCTTGGTAGGTTCACCATAAACTGGTTGCGACTTGACAACATATACATACACAGAAGAAGAGGCAAGCTGCTACTTAGTTGGGAGAACAATGGACTCTTTGGGGATGAAACCTGCTGTAGACCAAACTTCAAAAAGAAGCTCAGGTGGCGAACGGCCCTTACTCTGCTTGTGTGGATCGTAGGCAATGCTCCCTCTAAGCTGTGGAGACTTGTGAGCAAAAAATCCTCCTTGGTGAGCTACTGGCATTCAAGTTGCGAGTGATCGATTTGGCTGCCGCATAAATGAGTTTCCTCTGGAGCCCTCCTTCCTGGGCTAAGACAGAAATGTGTGAGCCGGAGGCTAAAGAACTGTGAGCTGGCTCACACTAACTCAGCTTAGAGGGAACACTGCTCGTAGGCTATGTCTATAATGGCCGCAGAAGGAAAGGGATACAGTGGGATAACTGGGCGGAGGCTAATAAATTGGTTATCAGGGTTGGATGCGGGTGATTAAGGATTACAGTTTGTTTTGCTACTTGTCCCGTACGACAAAGGTCACCCCTTCTACACTGATTCAGAAAACCAGGGCTTTTTTGTAGAAAAAGTCCAGCAAAAACTTATTAGCATAACAGGCCACACCCAGCAGCAGAAACTCATTAGCATATTAGGTCACACCCCTGATTGCACCACTCATTAGCATATTAGGCCACATTCCCATGTTACCAGAAGTGTGGTCATCCAGCCACACTCACCTTTTGCCTCTTATTCTGTTTACCTTGTTTGTTGTCAAAACCCAGGGCTCTTTTTTTGTAGCAGGGACTCCTTTGCATGTTAGGCCACACACCCCTAATGTCGCCAATCCGAATGAGTTTCTACTGCTGGGTGTGGCCTGTTATGCTAATGAGTTCCTGCTGGGTGTGGCCAACTTGGGAGCCAGCTGGAACTCCGTTCCTGTGCGTTCCTGCCCAAAAATAGCCCTGCAGAAAATTGTTTCCCTTTAGGATTGCCAACTCCAGTTTCTGATGTTACTGGGGATGTGGGGGTGGAGTTTTGGGAAGGATAGAGTTTGGTTTGCCAACCTCCAGTTGGGGCCTGGACACCTTCCAGTATTACAATAGATCTTCAGACTACAGGGATCAGTTCCCTTAGGGAAAATGGATGCTTTGGAAGCAGCAATGCCAACCTCCAGATGGGACCTGGGGATACCCTGGAACTACTCCTCATCTCCAGATTACAGAGATCAGTTTCCCTGGAGAAAATGGATGTTTTGGAGAGTGGACTCTGTGGCATTCTACCCACCTGAGGTTTCAGTCCTCCCTAGAGTCCACCCCCAAATCTTCAGGAGTTTCCCAACCTGGATCTCCTTACCTCCCTATCCCCCACTGGTGGCCAGGGGGAAACTGTCAACCCTTTTTGGAGGCTGGACTCTATGACATTGTACCCCAATGAGGTCTCTCCCCTCCAAATCAACAGGTATTTCCCAATACGTTTTTCCAATGCATGGGATAGAACAGGTAGACAAAGAAGTACTTTTCTCCCTTTCTCACAATACAAGAACTCATGGGCACTCAATGGAATTGCTGAGCAGTCGGGTGAGAACGGATAAAAGGAAGTACTTCTTCACCCAAAGAGTTTTTAACACATGGAATTCACTGCCACGGGGAGGTGGTGGCAGCTACAAGCATGGATGGCTTCAAGAGGGAATTGGTTAAACATATGGAGCAGAGGTCCATCAGTGGCTATTAGCCACAAGGTATAGATAGGAACTCTCAGTCTGGGGCAAGTGATGCTCTGTATTCTTGGTGCTTGGGGGGCAGCAGTGGGAGGGCTCCTAGTGTCCTGGCCCCATTGCTGGACCTCCTGATGGCACCTGGTATTTTTGGCCACTGTGTGACAGAATGTTGGACTGGATGGGCCATTGGCCTGATCCAACATTGGCTTCTCTTATGTTCTTATGTTAACCCAGAGCTCACAACCATAGAAGACAAGGACCTCAGGGTGGTATAAAGCCATAGAGTCTCTCCCCATCTAAAACAGCCAATTTCTCTAGGGGAGCTAATCTCTATATTCTGGAGATCTGTTGTAGTACCCAGAGATCTCCAGGCCCCACCTGGAGGTTGACAACCCTCCCTCTCCTCCAAAACTGCAAAACTGGTCAAGAGGAACAAACCCAGCCCTGCCTTTCAGAAGAATTTACAGCCCTGACAGAACTTAAAAGCCAGGGCCATGTGGATTGTTTGGGAAGTAATTTTTCCCTCCACGCCATATAAAAGCAACTTTTATGGGCGGGAGATAAAAAAAAATCATTTATAACTTTGTCCAAAAATGTTTGTTTACTGATCCTGGCAAGTTATTTCTAAGCACAGTTTATGGTGGCGCAACAGAGAAATAAACAGGAGACCAGGCAAGCGGGAGGAGGGAGAGAAAACAATCAAAAGGGATGATGGGAAAACGTATTTGTTTTAAGGATCGATGTGCCCGTCCTCCACCATCAGGGCTTCATTGCTTTCTCCCGCTACAAAGGACATCTGAACAAATCCCTCCTCAGTCTTTTTTTGAACAAGTACAGTACTGTAATGGACAAACCTGTGTTCTTTTCTCAGGTGAATTCCTTCACACTCACTCGAAAAGGGGTCCCCAAACTTTTTGAGCTTGTGAACACCTTGTTGAGAGGGTGGGTACCATCCCAAAATGGCTGTCGTATGTCCCCCGCAGAGCATTGCAATCAAGTGATCAACATCTCCTGGTTGTCCCCGGCCCCAAGGATGTCCGGCTTGCCTCAACTAGGACCAGGGCTTTTTCGGTCATGACCCCAGCCTGGTGGAACAAGCGCCCTCTTGCAATCAGGGCCCTACGGGATTTGTTACAATTCCGCAGGGCCTGCAAGACAGAGCTCTTCCACCGGGCCTTCAGATGAGGCGGCGGACATCCAAATTAGGGTTGCCAAATGAAATTCGTCTGGGAGCAGGGGGGCTCCCGGACGGCGTCCTCTCTGTGCGCGCGCGTGTAGCGCGCACGCGCGCTTTGCGTGCGTCACCCGGAAGTGACGTCACACACTGGGGGCGTGGCGATGCCATTTGTGGCGTCGCCCCTCCCCCAGCGTGTGATGTCACTTCCGGGTGACGCACACGCGGGGGTGGGGTTTCCCCCGGGTCCCGATTCCGCGGGAGCAGGAATCGGGGCTCGAAACCGGGGGGAATTCCGACCCTTGGGGGGATTTGGGACCCCTAATCCAAATCTATCTCCGCCTCTGCTGCTGACAATGCTGTTCAAGAAGAAGAAGAGAAGAGACTGGATTTATACCCCGCCTTTCACTTGGAGTCTCAGAGCGGCTTACAAACTCCTTTCCTTTCCCCTCCCCACAACAGACACCCTGTGAGGTGGGTGGGGCTGAGAGAACTCTGACACAAACTGCTCTTTTTCAAGGACAGCTGTGCCAGAGCTTGTGACTGACCCAAGGTCACATCAGCAGGTGCAAGCGGAGGAGTGGGGAATCAAACCCGGTTCTCCCAGATTAGAGTCCGCACACTTAACCACGACACCAAACTGGCTCTCTTCAAATGGATCCAGCTCAAACTGAGCATCGTTGATGAGGCCGATCCACCCTGATTGTGTTTGGTTTGTGTTCTAAGAGAAATATGGTTCGGACAATTTGATTATATGGTTATTTTGTGATTTGTAACCCGCCCTGAACCCGCTTGCGGGAAGGGTGGGATAAGAATAGAATCAAATAATTAAAGAAATAATACAGAAATGAACACACAAGAAGGTGGTGCCAGGCCCATAATGGCTTCCACACGAGGCCGAGCCAAACAGAATACCTCCTCTTCTCAAGAGAAAGAAGAATGGAGCCAGACACTGACTAGGGAACACCCAGGAGTTCCAGGGGTCATTTCGTAGAAAAAGAGCTTGGGGACTCATTAGCATAACTCATTAGCATATGCCACACCCCCTGACATCACCGGAAGTGTGTCCTCCCCACAGCCGGCGGCTACCTCCAGCGGGCACCAGCAGGGAGCTCCAGGCCCCGCCCTCCCGCACCTCACCTGGGGGGATGGCGTCCCCCCGCGTCCCCTTCCAAAATGACCCTTGAGGAGTTCTATCAGTCCTCCTGATTCTCCAATGGAAACCCCTTTCATTTGAACGAGGGCGGCCAATAGCAAGCCCTGCCTCCCTCTGCAGAGACTTCCTAGTGTCCCCCCATCATAAGAACATAAGAACATAAGAGATGCCAATGCTGGATCAGGCCAAAGGCCCATCCAGCCCAACACTCTGTGTCACACAGTGGCCAGAAATACCAGGTGCCATCAGGAGGTCCAGCAGTGGGGCCAGGACATTAGAAGCCC
>NW_015176490.1:46315-46538 GCF_001447785.1 Gekko japonicus | reverse complement strand
GTGTTAATCACTCTTTGCGTGAAGAAGGACTTCCTTTTATCCGTTCTAACCCGACCGCTCGGCAATTTCATGACATCCTGACTGTCCCATCTGTCAAAGAAGCTCAGTTGCTGGGTACACGGAAGAAGGCCTTTTCAGTGGAAGCTCTACAATTACGGAACCGTCTCGCCAAGGAGATGTGCCTCCGCCCCCCCCCCCCGCTACACGCTTTCTGGGGAAGGGG
>NW_015176490.1:45933-46297 GCF_001447785.1 Gekko japonicus | reverse complement strand
CCGTCGCGACCGTCGCAACCCCCCCCCCCCCATAACTTGCTGGAGGTTGGAATGGACCGCTGGAGGGGAAGGTAGGGCTCCCAGCTCCAGATGGG
Source organism: Gekko japonicus (assembly GCF_001447785.1). Lineage (NCBI taxonomy): Eukaryota > Metazoa > Chordata > Lepidosauria > Squamata > Gekkonidae > Gekko > Gekko japonicus. Next base: position 46,202 of record NW_015176490.1, on the reverse strand, counting down.
AAATGAATGGAGATTTTGGAGGTGGAGACTGGGAAGGGCAGGTCTGGGGAGGGGAGGGACCTCAGGGGCGTTATCATGTCACAGAATCCACCCTACAAGGCAGCTGTTCTCTCCAGGGGGATAGAGCTCTACAAGTGGGGGACCCGCGATACTCGAGAGCTCTACAAGTGGGGGACCCGCGATACTCGCGGGAGAGGGGGAGCTCCACACCTATGAGGAAGAGGAGGAAGCAGCAGGAGGAGGTAAGTTCCCACCCATCCTGCCGGTTC
>NW_015176490.1:33040-44228 GCF_001447785.1 Gekko japonicus | reverse complement strand
TCTCTCAGCCTCACCTACCTCACAGGGTGTCTGTTGTGGGGAGGGGAAGGGGAAGGGAAAGGGAAAGGAGATTGTAAGCCGCTCTGAGACTCCTTCGGGTTGTGAAGGGCCAGGTACAAAACAATCTCCTCCTTTTTTTCTGTCACAGGTGCCTCCATTGTAGGAAGATGCTTAACTTGCCACCTCCCACCCTTTTGTGATTCATCCAGGCCACCACAGCAGCCCTTTTATGGTGGAGCCTGTTCTCAAAATCCCAGAAGCACTCACAAGCAGCATTCACTCTAAGCTGAGTTAGTGTAAGCTAGCTCACAGTTTTTTTAGCCTCCAGCTTGCACATTTTTTGCCTTAGCCCAGGAAGGGATGGCTCCGGAGCGAACTAATTTCTGCAGTAGCCAAATCGCTCCCTCACAACTTTAATGCCGGTAGCTCACAAAGTAGAATCTTTGCTCACAAGACTCCACAGCGTAGAGGGAGCATTGCTCACCAGCTGAACAAAACTGAAGACCCCTGTGGGTTAAGTGTTAGATCGCGCTAACAAAGGAACCGTAGAGTGATTCAGCAAGTGATTCAGCTTTATTTAGAAGTAACGAACAAGCACTAACTCAGTAAGAAACCAGAACAGAAAACAGTGGGAGCTTATGCTCCTTTTAAACATAACCGGGCTAATGTAGCCACGCCTATTTACAAATAACAACCAATGAGATTGCTAGAATAAAGACCAATGGGAGTCTTTCCCTCCTAGGGAATGGTATCGTTCTGATTGGTCGCTGTTACGAAGCGACCAATAGGAAGTTCGCTCAGAGGAGCCCTGGTCTGGCTCGAAGCTTAACATGGGAGTCCTATGAGGTGATTCATGTAATCATTTCAATACATTACAATTCCTCCCCCCTAAGTTAAGCCATCATCCCAATTGTTTTATTATTTACAAACATGCAATCAACCTTTGTACATCAGTTATTCCAACAGTATTTACACTCATAGTCCTTCAGATAAGTCGGCATTTGCCGCGAACGCTGGGACCTGCGGAGCGGTGCAGGCTCCATGGGCAGACAAGGTTGTGGGTCAGAGTGGGGTTCACTACAGCCTGGATCAGGCACAGACTCGACTGGGATTTCAGCCCCGCACACAGGGTTCTGCCCTGACTCGGGGACAGTACCGGGCCTTTCGGTACTCACCGCCTGCTCTGGGGGTGTCCACTCGACATCAGGGGATTCAGCCGTCGGAGAGTCAGCGCTGTCCCTAGCCCAACGTCTCCTTAACTGATCTATGTGGCGCCGCCATATTCGACCGTCAGCTAACTGCACCACATACATTCGAGTACCCACAGAGTCGGATATAACCCCAGGAAGCCATAAGTGCCCGTTTGCATAATTTCGTGCGAAAACCTTGTCCCCTTTTTCAAACATGCGCACCTTCGGTTGCGCCGTGGTACGCTCGGATTGCTCTTCAGTGAGGTCTGGGTGCATTCGGTTCAAACGGGTCGTGAGTCTCCGCCCCATTAACAATTCGGCCGGACTACGGCCTGTAGCACTACAGGGGGTGGTGTGCTGCAGCAAAAGAAAGGAGCCCAGCCTCTGGCTCCAGTCCCCTTCGTCCATTTTACCCAGGGCCTCTTTGGCCGTCCTGACCATCCGTTCGGCTTGGCCATTAGATGCCGGATGGAAAGGGGCCGAAGTCATTTGGCGTATGCCATTACTCGTGAGGAAGAGCCTAAATTCCTCAGACACAAATTGAGGCCCGTTGTCACTGACGATGACGTCAGGCAACCCGTGGGTGGCAAAAAGTCGGCGGAGCGCATGGATCACAGCAAGTGATGTGGTCGATTTCATATGCACGACCTCCAGCCATTTGGACATAGCGTCCACCACAATTAGGAACATTTGCCCTTGGAGAGGGCCAGCAAAATCTATATGCAATCTGGCCCAGGGTTTACCAGATGACTCCCAGCCTTGGGGTGTAGCTTGTGGGGGATCGGGTCTGACTTGCTGGCATTTGGGACACCCTCGTACCCATTCTTCGATCTCTTTGTCCAGCCCCGGCCACCAGACATACCCTCTGGCCAACGCTTTGGTGTGTACCATACCGGGGTGACCCTCGTGCAGCGACTCTAACACTCTCGTCCTGAGTTTGTCAGGAACCACCACCCTGTTCCCCCATAATACACAGCCCTTAGAAATGGATAGTTCATTTTGACGGCTTTTGTAAGGGCCGAACTCCGGTTCAACGCTTCCAACCGGCCACCCCCTCCAAACCCAGTTTAATACTCGGGACAGCACGCTATCCTTGGCCGTGTGTGCTGCAATGTCCCTGGATGATACCGGGGGTCGAGGAAGCTCCTCAATTGCCAAGACCTCACAGGCGGGGGCAGGGTCTGCGCCAATGTCCGGCACCGGGCACCGGCTGAGGGCATCCGCATGCCCAATCGCTTTCCCAGGCCGGTGCTCTAAGTCAAAATCATAAGCCTGCAAAAATATCGCCCATCTAAGCATGCGTGGGGACATGATGTTTGGCAATTGCTTATCGGGCGCAAAAATCCCCAGTAGCGGCTTGTGGTCAGTGACCAGCAAAAATCGTCTGCCAAAAATAAAATCATGGAACTTTTTGACAGCCGCTACCAACGCCAGACCCTCCTTGTCTATCTGGGCATAGTTCCGCTCTGCCGCAGATAGTGATCTAGAATAAAAAGCGATAGGCGCTTCGCTCCCATCAGGCATCAGATGGCTTAAAACTGCGCCTACTCCAAAAGGTGAAGCGTCAGCAGCTAACACCAGGAGCTTGTGTTCATCATAATGCGTGAGTACGGCATTAGATGTCAGCAGCTCCTTGACTCCCACAAAAGCCTTTTCCTCGGCCTGCCCCCACTTCCATTTTGCCTCCTTGTGCAAAAGCGCGTGCAAAGGGGCCGCCACTGATGCCTTATGCGGTAAAAACGCATGATAAAAATTCAGGAGTCCTAAAAAGGATTGGAGCTCCTTCTTACTCACCGGCCTGGGGGCGTTTTGGATTGCAGATACCTTCTCATCCGTGGGGTGGACTCCCTCTGCGTCAATGCGAAACCCCAGGAAGTCCACACTTTCCACCCCGAGCGTGCATTTTGAGCGCTTAACTCTGAGACCGGCATTTTGAAAACGCCTGAGGACCTCTTTAACCCGGTCCAGTAGTTCCTGTTCAGACCCGCCCGCAATCAGCACGTCGTCAAAATAGGGCACTGTGCCAGGTACCCCCCTTAGTAGACGTTCCATGAGGCCCTGAAAAATCCCAGGTGCTACGTTGACCCCGAATTGCAGCCTGTTCACTTTAAAAGCCCCTTGGTGGGTTACAATTGTTTGGGCCTCGGCAGCCTCCGGGGTGACAGGCAACTGCTGGTATGCCTGGGCCAGGTCAAATTTGGCGAAAATCTTGCCACCCCCCAGGGAAGCCAAAATGTGGCTTATTACCGGGACCGGGTACGAATGTTGCTGCAGCGCCTTGTTAATCGTACATTTGTAATCGGCGCATAGTCGTATGGACCCATCTGATTTGACAGGGGTTACGATCGGGGTCTCCCATTTGCTGTATGGTACTGGCTCTAAAACCCCTTGCTCAACTAGTTTGTCAATCTCTTTTTCCACCTTATGTTTGAGAGACACAGGTACTTTCCGATACTTCAACCTAATAGGTTTGACTGACGGATCTAAGTCAAACGCAACCGGGGGGCCCTTGTACCTCCCCAACCCTTCGGCAAATACATCAGGGAACAGGTCGTACAGCATGCCCCATTTATTTTCAGACATCCTGTTAATCCCAGAAATACCAATGCCCAATGGCTCAAACCAATCTAACCCTAGCAGGTTAACCCGGTCTCCCTCTGCAATCAGGAATGACAGTTTAACACATTTCCCCTTATACTCAACAGTAACAGAGTCCCGTCCGGCCAAGGGAATTCGGTTGCCCTGGAAGTCGGACACTCTGGTTCCCGCAGGCTGGAGCCGCCGCCGGCTTCGGTTCGGGAACAACTGGCGCCAGGACGCGGCAGAAATCACCGTCACGGACGATCCTGAGTCCACCTCCATTGTACAGGGTCGGCCGTCGAGGAGTGGAGTCACGGTGATCTTGCCCTGGCTGCTGGTGCGATTTACGGCCGATGCGCTCGACAAGGTCGCCGTCAACTGGCAGCTTGCTTCCGATGCTGAGGAACGGGTCTTGCCTTGGGTGCTGACTGGAGTGCCCCTCTGCGCTGACCGGTTGTTAGTTGAGGGATCCTTCTTTGCTGATCTGCAGACTCTGGCCAGATGACCACGCCGCCCACACGCTCTGCAGTCGACATCACGAGCCCAACAGGAGTCGCGCTGGTGTTTCCCGCCACAACCGGAGCAAGGCTTGACGTTGGTAGTCTTCGCTGGGGTCCGCTTGCCTCGAACCGCGTTGACGTCATCATCCGCGTCTTCGCCCTCGCTGTCTCGTTGAGCGTGTATACTGGGCTCTGCCACCCGCTGGCGGACCTCCTTCGTGGACTTCTCCGCTGCTTCCGCGGCCACGGCCTCTTCGTAGGCCACTGCCCAGGTCAGGGTGGTGCGGGCGAACAGCCTCTGTTGCAGCCTTTCATCTTTGAGACCGCAGACGAGACGGTCTCTGAGGGCTTCCTCCACGTTGTGGAAATTACATGGCCGTGCGGCTTTGCGAAGGGCCGCCACGAAATCTGCGATGGTCTCGCCTCCGGCCTGGTTCCGCTTGTAAAAAGCGTGCCGGCAGGCGATCTCCGACGGTTGTGGAGAATAGTGAGCCTTAAGCTTCTCCGTGATGTCAGCGTAGGTGACAGTCTTTATATCAGTTGGGGCCACCAACGACCTGGCTATGTCGAAGGTCCCCTTCCCGCAGGAACTCAGGAGGCATGCTCGTTTCTTCGCCTCATCGGTGATGTCGTGGGTCTCCAGATGGAACTCGAACCTGGACAGGTAGGAGTCCCAGTCTTCTGAGGAGGGTTCGAAGCACTCGAACTTCTGGCTTCCAGCCATCGGGGGAGACTTGGGCACCGGAGCTGGTGGCGCCTCCGCCGGATCGGCTGCTGTGCTCTGCTCGCTTTCTTCCGAGTCCGAAGTGTGGATGTCCGCAGGGCTGCCTACCTGCTCTAACATCCCATCCTCGTCGCCAATTGTTAGATCGCGCTAACAAAGGACTCGTAGAGTGATTCAGCAAGTGATTCAGCTTTATTTGAAGTAACGAACAAGCACTAACTCAGTAAGAAACCAGAACAGAAAACAGTGGGAGCTTATGCTCCTTTTAAACATAACCGGGCTAATGTAGCCACGCCTATTTACAAATAACAACCAATGAGATTGCTAGGATAAAAACCAATGGGAGTCTTTCCCTCCTAGGGAATGGTATCGTTCTGATTGGTCGCTGTTACGAAGCGACCAATAGGAAGTTCGCTCAGAGGAGCCCTGGTCTGGCTCGAAGCTTAACATGGGAGTCCTATGAGGTGATTCATGTAATCATTTCAATACATTACAGCAGCCCTCGGTGAAGGGGAGTGTGACAAATCACTGGATCCAGCCCAATGCAGAGGAGGAGGGAGGAGAGCAGGGAGGGATGGGGAAGCCGAAGCCAGTCCTTTGCCATGTGGCCAAGGTGCCTCTCGGTCCATTCCCAAACAAGTTCCTCGCCCTCTTTGAGGGTCCCTCCAACTGCTGGAGTTTTAGATTTCATTTATGCTATGCACGGACATAAAAGGCAACCCGGGGTCCAATCACACGCTGAAGTCGCCGCACGATATGCACGAACGCCAGGCGGATTTTATGGGTGCAATCACACGAGGACATCTGGCAAACGTCTCGCACCCATCGCCAACCTGTTTCACACCGCCGAAGAAGCGGCGTTAAAAAATACCGGGGAAAGTGCCATATCAAACGGGTTTGCGACGGGCCACAGACGGGCTTCCCCACGGGATCACTCTGGCACGCTCCCGTTGCGTCAGTGATCCCTCGTTGCAGTGTGCCGGAAACACGCGGCAAAGGGAAAAAACCCAATTCACCCGCCACTGCATCTGATCGCGCAGTGGCGGGTCAAATTACTGCGGTGCAAATAGCCTCGCTCCCCCCCACACACATTATCTGGCACATGTGACCGCACTCCCAGTCTTCTTTTCCAATCTGTAAGAACATACGAACGTAAGAGAAGCCATGTTGGATCAGGCCAATGGCCCATCCAGACCAACACTTTGGGACACACAGTGGTAGGGCTGCCAAATGCCCCCGGGGGGCTGCCATTTGAGGAGGAAACTCTTTGTTTTCCCCTCAAATGGCGTGGCCCCACCCCCAGCATGCGATGTCACTTCCGGGTGATGCGCACGTGGTGTGCGCGCACACTATGCGTGCGCACATGTTCCAGACGCCGGCCGGGAGCCTCCCGCTCCCGGCCAAAACATATTTGGCAACCCTACACAGTGGCCAAGACCCAGGTGCCATCAGGAGGTCCACCAGTGGGGCCAGAACTCCAGAAGCCCTCCCCCTGTTGCCCCCCCAAGCACCAAGAATACAGAGCATCACTGCCCCAGACAGAGTGTTCCAGTCTATATCTTGCGCCTAATAGTCAAAGATGGACCTCCGCTCCATAGGTTGATCTTAACTACCGTATCTAGACAGTCTTTTCAGCATAAATCATACCAACAGAGTTACTTTCCGTAATGTCTTCTCTGGGCACCCAGTGCTGCTCAGGCAGGTGATTATATTATGCGCCTAGAAACAGCCAAGCAAGGAGCCCCTGAGCTTATTAAAGGCAGCTTAGCCTAGAGAGGCCTTCTGAGAAACGAAGAACTGAAGACACTGTCAGTCACAGCAGAAGCTTTGAAACCAATAACGCCGCTTCTGTGATCTTTCCTAGTGAGCTATACTTGAGCTGGGGGATCTGCCTGCCCCCTAGATCATTCTGAGATCAGATTGTAGTCAAGAGCCATGCCAAATTAGGCCCACTTCAGGAATTCAGTTCTTCACCCCCAAATGCTTCCCACCTCCTTTTTCTAAATTTCTAAAAGCACAGAAGGGCACAGTGCAGAGGACTCTTCCTCAAGTCCAGAATATGTTCACAGCAGCACCTGTGGACTCTAGAAACCATGTCAGCTCCATATCATGGGGTGTTAACTGATATGGAGAGCCAGTTTGGTATAGTGGTTAAGTGTACGGACTCTAATCTGGGAGAGCCGGGTTTGATTCCCCACTCCTCCGCTTGCACCTGCTGATGTGACCTTGGGTCAGTCACAAGCTCTGGCACAGCTGTTCTTGAAAAAGGGCAGTTTGTGTCAGAGTTCTCTCAGCCCCACCCACCTCACAGGGTGTCTGTTGTGGGGAGGGGAAGGGAAAGGAATTTGTAAGCCGCTCTGAGACTCCAAGTGAAGGGCGGGGTATAAATCCAATCTCCTCCTCCTCCTCCTCCTCCTCCTCCTCCTCCTCCTCATCAGACCTCAGGAGATAAGTAGGGTTAGTCTTAGTAAGAATGTAAGAAGAGCCCTGCTGGATCAGACCAATAGTCCATCTACTCCAGCATCCTGTCTCACACTGTGGCCAGCCAATTCCTCTGGAGGGCCAACCACAGGGCAGAGAGGCCAAGGCCATCCCCTGCTAAGAACATGAGAAGAGCCCTGCTGGATCAGACCAGCGGTCCATCTAGTCCAGCATCCTGTCTCACACTGTGGCCAACCACTTCCTCTGGAGGGCCAACAACAGGGCATGGAGGCCTTCCCCTGATGTTTCCTCTTGGCTCTGGGATTCAGAGGAATAGTGCCTCTGAATGTGGAGGTTCCCCTGAGTCAGCATGGCTGTAGCCATTGATAGATTTATCCTCCATGAATCTATTGAATCCCCTTTTACAGCTGTTTATCCCTGTGGCCATCACGACATCTGCTGGCAGCGAATTCCACATTTTGGTCACTCTCTGTGTAAAGTAGTATTCCCTTTGTCCGTCCTGAACCTACTTTATTGGATGCCCTCGAGTTCTCGTATTTTGGGAGAGGGAGAAAAAAAATCTCTTTGTCAACTCTTTCTACCCCGTGCATCATTTTATAAACCTCTATCCGGCCCCCTCTTTGGTGTCTCTTTTCTAAATGGAAAAGTCCCAGACTCTTCAGCCTTTTCTCATAGGGAAGGTGCTCCGACCCCCTAATCATCTTGGTCGCCCTCCTCTCTACTTTCTCCAGCTCTGCCGTGTCCTTTTGGAGATACGGTGACCAAAACTGTACACAGTATTCCCAATGAGGCTGTGCCGTAGATCTATACAGGGGCATTATCATATCAGCCATTTTAGAAGAAGAAGGAGAAGAGAAGAGATTGGATTTATACCCCGCCCTTCACTACCCAAGGGAGTCTCAGAGTGGCTCACAAACTCCTTTCCCTTCCCCTCCCCACAACAGACACCCTGTGAGGTGGGTGGGGCTGAGAGAGCTCTGAGAGAACTGCTCTTTTTCCAGGACAGCTCTTATCAGAACTCTGGCTTGCCCAAGGTCATCCAGCCAGGGGCAAGTGGAGGAGTGGGGAATCGAACCCGGTTCTCCCAGATCAGAGTCCACGCACTGAACCACTACACCAAACTGGCTCTCTTTTATTTGTAATCCATTGGATGGGGGGCCACCAAGAATTTCCAGGATTGCTGTGCAGAGGGCAGGCAAAGACAATTCACCTCTGAATGCCTCTTGCTTTGAAATCCCTCTTCTTTAAGGGGCTCTGGGGCAAGTGATGCTCTGTCTTCTTGGTGCTTGGGGGGGGGGTCAACAGTGGGAGGGCTTCTAATGTCCTGGCCCCATTGGTGGACCTCCTGATGGCACTGGTATTTCTGGCCACTGTGTGACACAGAGTGTTGGACTGGATGGGCCTTGGGCCTGATCCAACATTGGCATCTCTTATGTTCTTATGTTCTAGGTTGCTTGGCTTGGAGTCTCCCAACATTGTGATTGACCCTATCCTCCACGGCAGCCATTTTGTGTTTGGCCTGTGGCAGCCCCGTGGCAGCCATTTTGTCGTAGCACCAATTACCCTCTCTCAACATTGCGAAATATCCCCCAGGCTCAACAAGGCCAGCAATCCCTGCTCCGCTGCTTACTTACAGAGACATCAGGCAGAATGCTTCCTAATTGCTCCGAGAGTAAGCTTGCTCTTGCCTTCCATTTAGATTTACCAGGTTACCAATCTCTCAGCTCTTGCCTGCTTTCACAGCATGAGGAAACAGGTGTGTGTGTGTGACATTGTTACCATACAGTTGTGGTGGCGAACCTACGGCACGGGTGCCAGAGGTGGCACTCAGAGCCCTCTCTGTGGGCACGCTGCCATCGCCCCAGCCAGGCCCAGACCATTATAAAAGTGTTGAATTCTCTGCCAAATAATTTTAAGTAAATGAAAGCATTTGGGATTGCTTTCCTTACTTTGTTTGGATCATCTTAAAGTAATGTATGAGTTGTTTTTTTCTAAAGTAAAACCTCAGTATTCAGGTTAAATTGCTGTGTTGGCACTTTGCGATAAATAAGTGGGTTTTGGGTTGCAGTTTGGGCACTCAGTCTCTAAAAGGTTCACCATCACTGCCATGAAGACTGGGGGAATTCCTAGAGCATTGTGCAACGTGCAACACTTTGCCAAGAAGCTGGGCTGCCAAGCCCCCAGTGGGGGTATGAGGAACCCTTGCTTCCAAGTCCCGTTTCCCGCTACTGCTGAGAGCAGCAACAGGATTTTTTTTAAAACAAATCACAGCAATGGAAGTTCTTACCAAAAAGTGGCAAAGGGTAGCTCTAGGAATTGCCAGAAACTCTGTAATTTTACCATAGAGTTTCTGGCAATTCCTAGAGCTACTGTTCGTTAGGAATAGGCACAAACTGGCTTACGAACTAAAGGTCATGATGGTTTGTGGTTTGCAAAGTGAAGTTTGTGTCAGGTCAACCAGCATTAACTTTCCATGAACTTTCAAGCTGCTCGTGGAGGTTCTTCTCAGTTCGTGAACGGACAGACTGTCTCTGCTCAGTCTAAATTATTATGAAACTTCAAAGTAACAGGAGGGATGGAACTTGGAAGGAGCATGCAGGGGAGGGCCCCTGTGACAGTGATGTCTCTAGCATGCACAGGACCCATTCTATACCCTCCTGAACCTCCTGAACCTGCACTTGTCAAAATGTCCGCCTTTCATTTCCCCCAGAAAGCACTTTCCTGGGGGTGCCTTCTTTGGTGGAAGCCATAACTCGGACCCCATAAATCCAATCCCCACCAAACTTGTAGGGCAGGTAGAAGAGAGTCAGCTTGAGATCCCCTGTGAGATTTGTGTTTTAGCATGCCAGGGGGCGTTCTACCGGATCACGAACCTCAAGAACTGAACCGGTTCGTTTGGCCTCTAAAAGTTCGTGATGGTCTGTGGTTTGCGAACCGAGCCACTGCCCCCTGTAGATTGAAGGCCGTACAACCAGGCTGTGATGTCACCGCATCCAGTCATAACAATCCCTGAACTCTGCAGTTGCCAGCTACTTTCACAAGTGTTTTAAATTGCAGTTTCTCGTGTTCTCAACAAGATATTCTCTTGATTTTTTCACTGCAGTATTCCAGACACTTCACACTAGCTTACAGTGTTACTGAGTTCAGTTTTCCTTGCATATTTGAGTGCATGTTTCGTATATTTTACAAGCATATAATAGGGGAAAGTGGTGGATGTCTGTTGTATGATGGTATTGTCAAATAACTTCTGGTTTTCAGTATTACTTTTTATTTGCCACTGACACAGCAGGAGATAGAAATATGCACAAACTCATACTTATTTAAGAAGTTTTCACATACAGTAAACTTCAATCTTAATCTCCAGTGACCCTAAAAAAAAACTACACAAGATATTGGTGTACATTCACAAACGTTCAAGGGAACCAACAGATGTAAGTACAACAACAATCAATCTTCCTATGGAACTTCCTTTGAGTAAATTAGTAAATTAGAGGAAAATATAGAAACTACACATTGTGGCCTTCAATGAATCTAAATCTCCCCAGTTGTCATTTCAACTCACGTTGTTGCAGTTCAGGGGCAAATATATGTGAAAGGCTTACACTAGCTTACAGTGTTACCAAGTTCAGTTTCCCTTGCATATTTGAGTGTATGTTTCGTTTATTTTACAAGCATATAATAGGGGAAAGTGGTGGATGTCTGTTGTATGATGGTGTTGTCAATTCTCACTCTATTTCAGATTTTTTTGGGGT
>NW_015176490.1:26546-32659 GCF_001447785.1 Gekko japonicus | reverse complement strand
ATGTACCCCCCCACACACACATACACACAAATTTTTAAAAGTGGGGGGTATATTTCTACATGAGCCCTGATGGCCTCGGGTCGGTGGGAGAGTTTGCATTATGTATAATCTCAAAGCAGATCTCTGCAAGTCCATTTCAGCATCCAGCCTTCCATTTTCTGGCCTGGTGGAATTATTATTCCCCCCCCCAAAAAAAAACCTACATGTGATTTTTCAGCAGCAACTTCTTTCCCCGCCCCCCAGCCTCCACCTCGTACAACATTCAATCCTCCTATGGAACTTCTTTTGAGTAAAATAGAGGAAAATATAGACTCCTTCTCATCCCCACCCGAGGTTGCCAACTCTCCTGGTTTGTCACCACCCCACTGCAAATGGGAGGGGGGGGGACGGACGGCCTTTCCCTGTCCCGGGAAGAAAGGGGGGGGGATGAAAGGGACGTTTGCGGCTCTTAATTTGCACAGGAGCATGTGCGCTCCCCAGCTTCGGTTTTGCAAATTAAACGCAAGCACCTCCCCTCCCAAATCCCTATTTAAATATCGGCATGCCGGGGGAGCGTACAAAAAATAACAGGAAGGTGCTGTGCTAACGCATCAATAATAATTTAAAAAAGGCTTCGTTTGCAAAACAGGGTTGCTCCCCCTTCGAGAGAGAGAGAGAGAGAGAGAGAACACTCTCGAGAAGAAGCACTCTCCGGAGGGGCCCGACCACCACCCAGCGTCTGTCTCTCTATTGCAAACATGGGGGGAAGGGGGGGGGAAGGGAAGCTTCGGGAATCGACCCACCTCTTTCTTCCATGGAAATACATTCAGGAACACAACAGCGAAAAGGCATATTTAATCCAGAAATGAAGGACAGAAACGGTTGTTAGCAGAGTATTACAGAGGAAGAGTCAACAGCCAACACGAGTCTCCTCTAACTGAAATCCCTCCCCGACACTCCACCTACTGAATTCAAACTGCCCGCTTAGCCCCACATCACCACTAGGGGATTGTTATGACTAATCTCGTCGCCATTGTGGTGACGTCAGAGCCTGGTTGGACGGCCTTCAATATACAGGGGGCAGTGACCGAGCACGCCACGAACCAAGAAATGAACCGCCCCTACTCTTTCTCATCTTTTTTTTTTAAAAAAAATCAGAAGTGATGTAGTGTCGTTCACAACTCCGCAAGCCCTCCGTGGCCCTGCCTCAAACCTGCCCACTGGTGCCTGGCTACCCTACCGGGAAGTGATGTCACCACACATCACCATGCCCCCCCCCCCACATGTCCCAAAAGCTCCCAGGATTGCCAGGCACAGTCTGGGCAATGCTACATGTTTTGTCCAAGGAGTACAAAGATGTCAGGATGATTCACGGGTAGTTGCGTATATTTGAATGTTATTAAAACAATTTAACATATGAAAAAACTATTCCTTTACTTGCATTGGTTTGCCCTTGGTACATCCTTACCTCCCCTTCACATTTCTGGCCACGGGCCTAGATTTGTGCCTGTAAATAATATGAGTAAGCCATCAGTGCTTCATCTATTTTAGCTTGGCGGTCTGGTGTATCCATGTTGCTTGGACGAAGTCCAGCTGCCAGGAAACTGAGGAAGCAACATGTTGTATTGAAAACGCTGTCCTGTTCTGTCAAGTGACAAGAAGACCATCTGTTGTTTAACTTGCTTCCTTGTTAATGGGCGCTGTGGGTCAATAGATGTTTCTAGACCGAGCTTCAAGCTGTTTCCTCGATGACATTGGATGGCTAGAAGCTGCTTCTTTAATGAGCAGTGATGGTTGGCGGCAAGTGAGCCGGGACACACCCCACATGCGCAGCTTGGGCGGGCTGAGAAAGGAGCTGGGAGCTGCAAAATGGCCGACGGAGGAGACCGACATCTGGAGATAGCTGAAGGAATCGGAGAAGGGCTCAGCGAGGATCCTGCTTTAGAGACCACCATCTGTTTACATGCTTGCATGTTCTCTTCTAGATAACACTTCTGTACAGGGGAAAGAAATGTTGCAGACCCGTTAGGGCTCTTTTTGTAGCAGGAACTCCTTTTCATATTAGGCGACACACCTAGGTTTGCCAAGTCAAAAAAACTCACCGGCGGGGAGCCTCGCCGGGCTCCGAGAGCCGTCCCCGGATGCGCGCGCGCACATAGCGCACGTGCGCCACCAGCACGTCACCGGAAGTGACGTGCGACGTCAACCACATTGAGGGCGTGGCCCCAATCGTCAGAGGGAAAACCATAGAGTGATCGACGTGGTTGCGTCACCTCTGGTGATGCAGCCACGCTGTGCTTCGGGGGGCGGAGTCCCCCCCGGGGCCCAATTCCACGGCAGCAGAAATCGGGCCACCAAAGCAGGGATTTACCCGCCACCCGCCCCCACTTCACAGGGATGCCAGCCTCTGGGTGGGACCTGGGGATTCCCTCGGAACTACAGCTCATCTCCAGACTACAGAGATCAGTCCCCCTGGAGAAAATGGCTGCTTTGGAGGGTGGACTCTATGGCATCATACCCAACTGAGGTCCCTGTCCTCCTCAGGCTCCACCCCCAAATCTCCAGGAGTTTTTCAACCTGGATCTGACTCTGGCTCAGTGGTAGAACATCTGCTCGGTATGCAGAAGGCTGCGGGTTCAATCCCTGGCACCTCCAAGTTAAAAAGGGCCAGGCAGCAGGTGATGTGAAAGTTCTCCGCCTGGAGAGCGGCTGCCAGTCTGAGGCCCCTGACACACCGGGGGGGGGGGGGGGACGAGGGAGAAGCAAAGTGCAGCTTTTGAAAGCCACACCAAAATAGACACACGGTGGCGGGATCACACAGATCCCGTGAGCCACCGCGCACTTGCTCCCCGGCATGATCAGATGCCGGGGAGATTGGGGAGAAAGCCACGAAACAGAGAGGGAGGCTGCCGAACTGCGCATGTGTGAGCATGCGCAGTTCGGCCAGGAGCCTTGGATGTGCCGGCAGAAGGACGCGCCGGCGATCCCACCTTGAGGGGTGGTCCTTTTTTGCAGCGGGTTTTCGGCCGGAAGGGCTGGATTGGGGACGGGTGCGCGCCGCTTTTCAGATGTTGCGGTGAGATCGCGCCCGTTTGCTGCGCCCCCGATCCGTCCCTCTCCCGGCCTAAAACCTTCCGTGTGACTGGGGCCTGAGTAGACAATACTGGCCTTGACGGACCAAGGGTCTGATTCTGTAGAAGGCTGGTTCATGTGTGTGTTCAACCCTGTCTCCTACCGGTGGCCAGGGGTGAGCTGGGAACCCTGCTCCTGGGGGTGTCATGAGGATGAAAGGGCAGGGCAGAGCATCAAATACACCACAGCAAGAAAGGATGCTATGAGAGAGCACTTCAACCTGCCCTCGCTTTGATGATGTCAGGCATGATGAGAGAGTTAAAGAGCCTATCAAAAGCGGCTCCACGCTGCGAACACTGGCAATTAGGCTGCGCTCAGTGAACCTTCCCCCCCCCCTTTTTCTGGAAAGAGAGCTAAAAAAAAAAAAAAAGATATTGCATGATTGGAAGCTCTTTTTTCAAGTAATTAAACCCAACGTCTCATTAGCCATGCCACATAATCTAATGACCCACTTTATTTCAAGCTGCAAATCTGGGCAGATCTAAGTCAGAGAGAGGCCTTTGAAAATTGCTCTCAATTTGCTCCCGGCCCCCGAGCGTTGGCTGTCGTGCCACATCAGGAGTTGTTAGAAGCCGACTGTTGTCTCTGGGCGGAAGGGCCTCTTTACTCAGAGCGAAAGCTGGAGAATCTGGAAAAGGAAAGGTTGTGCGCCGTTGGCTTAGCTGGCTTTCTGAAGTGGTATTGGCTGAAATTGGCATCATATCATAAATGCATCGCAGGGTACAGTGGGAAACGACCATCTTCCCTGGACGTGCTACTTTTTAAAAAAAAGTCTGTTTTCTATGAGCACACTAAGTTGATGTATTATAAAAAAATGCAGGTCCTTTTCTATTCGGATGTCAATCGTTAAGAAGACAAGGATTTTGGATAGGGTCTTGAATAGGCAAGGTAAGTCCAATGTAAAACAGGACTCCACTGGACAGCAGAGCCCCATCCAAAAGGGGAAGCTGTGTCAAGCTGTTGTTAATACTTTAAAGACAGAAAGATTTACTGTGAGTTAAGCTTTTGTGGACTAAAGCCCACTTTGTCTGATATGAAGTGAGAGCCAGTTTGGTGTAGTGGATAGGAGCACTGACTCTATTCTGGGAGAACACAGTTTGATTCCCCACTCTTCCACATGCAGCTGCTGGTGTGACTTTGGGTCAGTCATAAGTTCTTTCAGAGCTGTTCTCTCAAGAGCAGTTCTCGAAAGAGCTCTCTCAGCTCCACCTACCTCACAGTGGTGAGGGGAAGAGAAAGGAGATTGTAAGCCTCTCTGAGACTCCTTCGGGTAGTGAAGAGTGGGGTATAAACCCAATCCCTTCTCCTCCTCTTCCTCCTCCTCTTCCTTCTGTCGGCAGATACACACACACATGTATATATGAGCATGAATGAGAAAAATTCTAAATAGTATGATCCAGGGGTCATTTCGTAGGAAAAGAGGTGCAGGAGCTCATTAGCATAACTCATTAGCATGACTTATTTGCATATGCCACACCCCCTGACATCACCGGAAGTGTGTCAGAAGGCAACACCCACCGCTCAGGCTCCACTGGACTGTTTTGGATTGCTTGCTATGGGGGGAATGCGCAGATCTGCCCTCACAGAGGAGGGAGAGCTTGTACCTGAAGGTGGGTCGGGGGGGGGCTCTGCAACTGACCTGGCTGCTTCTTACTCCTCGTGGCCCGACTGAGGGCTGCTGGGTGCAGGGGGCGTGGCTTGTTGCATGTGCTCGCCTTACTGCTAGAGCTCCGCTCCTGTGCGCTCCTGCAGGAAATGACCCCTGGGATCAAAGAGCAATAAAATTCAAGAGGCCCAGTCTGTAGGCTGGATCCAACTCACTTTTCCAGTGCTGAAAAAGGGAAGAGAGGCCCCCTTTAACTATCACCTAAAAAGGCTAATCTGGGGAGTATGTATGGAAATTAGGTGAGACTGAGTGGAAAAGCTGGCTAGATCCAACTTTTTGTCTTTTCTGTGCAAAACTCAGATCTATACAAGATATGACCAAACATGGGACCGATAATAGGGAATATCACAATCTTGCCTGCAGGCCCGTAGCCAGGAATTTTTTTTGGGGGGGGGCATTTAAGTTTTTAAGAGGGCAATTAAATTGTTGTTGTTGTTGTTCAGTCGCACAGTCGAGTCCGACTCTTTGCGACCCCATGGACCAGATCACGCTAGACCTTCCGGTCTTCTGGCGTCCTCTGAAGTTTGCTCAACTTCATGTCCGTTGCATCGATGACACTGTCTAACCATCTCATCCTTTGCCGTCCCCGTCTTCTTTGACCTTCAATCTTTCCCAGCACCAGGGTCTTCTCCAGGGAGTGCTCCCTTCTCATTGGGTGGCCAAAGTATTTGAGCTTCAGCTTCAGTATCTGGCCTTCCAGGGAACAGTCAGGGTTGATTTCTTTGAGGATTGACTGATTTGATCTCCTTGCAGTCCAAGGGACTTACAGTTAGTTAAATTAATCTGAATGCCTGTCTTTAATGGGGGAGGCTCCCGGCCTGTTTCTAGCCCTTCCATTCAAGGGACAGGCCAGCGAGCGTGTCAGTTCCTAGGGGGAAAAAAACAGCCCAGAGAGCATTTGATTGCCTTCGGAAGGCTTCTAAATGCCTTTTGAATTCCCTTCCTCGGAGCAAGAAAGCTTTAAAGGGCACTCAGGAATGGCACTTTCATTACAATACAACATACAGCAGAACGAGGCTAACAGAAAGGGGGATTGTTGGAGATGTATTGAAGGCGCCCCTCTTGAGTGTCCTTCTGAGCTTTCTTGCACTGGGGAAGGGAACTCAAAAAGGTATTTAGATCCCTTCCGAACTATCTTTTCCCAGGTCCCATGATAACCCCCCCCAAAAAAAAATATCCCACAGTGAGAGGGAGAGGGAAGCCAGAGGGCAAATCATGGTGCCGCTGCCTTCAGGGGTCTCTCCTCAAAAATAAGGTTTCTACCATAGGCGTAATCTTCGTGGGGGCGGCGGGGCTTCAGCCCCCGCCGAAATTTTCAGGAAGATGCTCAGCCTTC
>NW_015176490.1:17699-26469 GCF_001447785.1 Gekko japonicus | reverse complement strand
GGGGCCATGGCCATACAAGAGAAAACTCTATGGTTTTCCCTTGTATGGTCATGGCCCCACCCCCAGCGTGCCCGGCGTCATAACATCACTTCCTGGTGACGTGTGTGCGGCGCGCGCGCGCATGCCGGGATCCACCTGGGAGTCCCCTGCCGGCAAGGTAAGTGCAACTTGGCAACCCTAGTTTCTACACACAGACACACACATGCACATACTAAAAAAAATACAAAAAAAACACTAGCCCCTGCAAATAAGGTTTCTGGCATGGCTATTTGTGGGGGCAGGGCTTTTAATTAAGGGGGAAGTGCCCCCAACTGCCCCTTGTAGCTATGGGCCTGCTTGCCTGACTTCTGCCACATTCTCTGTTGGGGTTGGTGATGGCGGAAGGGTACTTCTTGCTACACCTCTGTCCTAGATGAGCTGTTTCTTCACTTCAGTTAGCTGGTATAAGTCAGGGGTGTCGAACACATTTGTTATGAGGGCCAGATCTGACATAAATGAGACCTTGCTGGGCCGGGCCACATGTGTCATAAGATGTAATGCCAGGTAGCGGAGATATAAACTTTATAAAGGACACAAACACAAAGGATTTTTTTTCACATAAAATAAAAACATGCTTAAATCATGAGCACTCTTGCAATATCTTGTTTATTTAACAGTGTTTGATAACTGACACCTCTTGCTCTAAATGATTGCATCAAAATGTCTGTGCTGTTGCAATCTTGAGTATGGCTGTTCAGGTGTGCCTCTGTAAGCTGCAAACCTACGATGATGCAGTAGCAGCAGAACTGGAAGAAGAAGCAGAAGACCGCCAGTTCCACTGCGGGCCTGATAGGAGCCCTCTGGGGGGGGGCCTGATCTGGCCCCTGGGCCGCATGTTTGACACCCCTGGTATAAGTAGTTGTAAGAATGCCGGGTATAAATCTTGTAGATGTGGAGTTCTTGGACACTGTACAAAGGGAGTTTCAGGTAAGCAGCCCTATTGGTCTGCACTAGAAGAGCTGGATTCAAGTCCCGTAGCACCTTAGAGACCAACAAGCTTCGAGAGTTAAAGATCTCTCGGTCAGTGAAAAGTATGCAGACGGAGAGTGATTTCAGCTAAGCATACCTTTATTTAGTTCAGAACAAAGACAACTGACCGGCTCGCAGGCCGGTTTATATTCATTTAGAAAACCCGCCACCAAGCTCACCTAAACACACCCCCTATTCCTGATAGGCTATTTACAGTAACCGAGAGACCCATTGGCCTCCCGGCTGGGGACCTAGCCCTTTCATTGGGCCGGCTAGGATCCTACGGACCCATTGTCTTTAGACTCAAAGCTATTAAGGAATTGTGCCTGGCCAGCCCGGGCAAGTCCGGGCATGTCAGGCTGAATACATTACAGTCAGATACATGGAAAGGGAGCTCTGACTCCCGAAAGCTTACACCCTGCAATTATTTTGGGTCTTTAAGGTGCTGCTAGACTCAGATCTTGTACAAAGGAAGGCCTTCATTCTTAAATCAAGCTCCTAGAACTTCTATTCAAGTTTGCTGAGAACTTCCACCACCACCACCCCACACACAAAACCTCTTGGAGCCCCTCACACAATTAAAAACATTTCAATAAACACAAAATTAAGAAGGTATCAGGGGAACGGGTGTGTGAAAAATAGAAAAGTGAAATAAGCCCCATCGAATCCATAGAACTCTGTGAGATATTCATACTGGTACCCTGTGTTCGCTGTAATTTTGTGCACAGGGATTGTTAAACCTGTGGGCTGAAAAATTCATCCTCTAGCTAGGAATTCTCTCGATTAGTAACAACAACACTGGGATTTTTTGTGGTGCTTCTCCACCCCCCCCCTTTGGAATTTTTTTGGGGCCAAAGCAAATGCTGCGTCTGCCTCTTGGCTAATCTGGCTTTGATGACCACCTGTATACATATATGAACATGCGTAAACCTGCCCTATACTGAATCAGACCCTTGGTCCATCATAAGAGAAGCCAATGACCCATCCAGGCCAACACTCTGTGTCATGCAGTGGCCAAAAATACCAGGTACCATCAGGAGGTCCACCAGTGGGGCCAGGACACTGTTGATCTCCCCAAGCACCAAGAATACAGTGCACCCCTTGCCCCAGCCTGAGAGTCCCTATCTATACCTTGTGGCTACTAGCCACTGATGGACCTCTGCTCCAGATGCTTATCTAATTCCCTCTTGAAGCCGTCCATGCTTGTAGCTGCCACCCCCTCCTGTGGCAGTGAATTCCATGTGTTAATCACTCTTTGGGTGAAGAAGGACTTCCTTTTATCTGTTCTAACCTGACTGCTCAGCAATTTCATTGAGTGCCCATGAAGACTGGTATTGTCTACTCTGACTGGTAGCAGCTCTCCAGGGTCTCAGGGTCCTTCACATCACCTGCTACCTGATCCTTTTTAATGGGAGATGATGAGGACTGGACCCGGGACCGGGACCTTCTACATGCCGAACAGATGCTCTACTATTGAGCCATGGCCCCTCCTCCACAAAACGACCCTATTGAAATCAATTAGCAACTATTACCTGTGAATTAGACCAGGGGTGGCTCCCTCCCTCCCTCCCTCCCTCCCTCCCATCTATTTGCTTTCTTTGTTTCTTTCTCTTTCTCTCTTTCCACCTCTTTCATTCTTTCTTTCCACCCCTCTCTCTATTTCTCTCTCTCTTAGACAAATATCATTAGCAAACAAATATCATTGGGCAAATTAATATCATTACCAATATCTGGTTTTACCCCTTTTGTTTTTATTTTTGGCAGTCTCATTTAATGTTCATAAAAGGTGAATTTGCATATTTCCCAGTAAAAACGTGAATATTTGTTCATGTCTTGAGGCTCTCAGAATCTGATGTTTATTCTATGTGGCTCATACGTTGGGCAAATCTGGCCACCCCTGCCATAGACTCCTGCAAATGTAGAGGAAAGCGAAAGCCTTACAGCGTCGCAACGCCTTCTTGTCATCATGGGTTAAAAGTGGCGTCAAGTCACAGCTGATTTCCGGTGACCCCGATGGCTTTTCAAGGCAAAGGTTGTTCAGAGGTGGTTTGCCATTGCCTGTCTCTGTGTCACGACCCTGGTATTCTTTGGAGGTCTCCCACCCAAATACGAGCCAGGACCGATCCTGCTTAGCTTCCGAGATCTGACAAGATCAGGCTAGCCTGGGCTATCCGGGTTAGGGCTTCACCCATGGGGCAATATATTTAAAACTGGAACATGGTTCGGCGTGAATGCAAAATTTCAGAATCCAAACCTCTCAGTCTTATCACTGTGCTGAAAGGGATGGTCTCATCTTGCCAACGGGTAGACCTTGTTTTTTCCTACAAACCTGAACAGAACAGCATCCATGGCTGATAAAGTCACCAAAAAAAATAATAATAAATCAAATTTGGGGAGTACAGATTGCAATTTTCACAAACAAATTTGAGTTTCAAGAACTGGTTAAATTAATTAAATAAATTAAACACTTTATTTACAGTCCATGACCAGAAGACAAGTAAGTAAGAACAAGAATGACCATAGCCTGGTAAAATATAAAAATTAAGGTATACAAATATAAGAGTGTATAAAAGTAATTAAAACGAATACTAATACAAATGCAGCCATTTCTATTCTAACTACATAAAAATATAAATATAAAATACAGTCAGCTACTACTACTGCCAACCTAGCAGTTCGAAAGCAAGAAATTGCAAGTAGATAAATAGGTACCACTTCGGTGGGAAGGTAACAGCGTTACGTGCGCCTTGGTGTTTAGTCATGCCGGCCACATGACCACGGAAACGTCTTCGGACAGCGCTGGCTCTTCGGCTTTGAAACGGAGATGAGCACCGTAACCCTAGAGTCGGATTCGACTGGCTTTCGAGCAAGGGAACCTTTACCTTTACTACCTTCCACATTAAGTTGGGAAGTATATATAGAATGCAATTTAAGTGCTTGGGAGCAGAATTTAGCAACTGTCCGGGTGGTCTCTGTACTCATATCAGAGAGACATATGTTAATGATCCCGGAGTCGGAGGTGTCAGGACAGAGCTCAAGTAACGGGGAGATAAGGGCAGTGCGAATTTCATTGTAGAAAGAACAACGAAGAAGGACATGTGCCATTGACTCTATCTCACCACTCTTGCAAGGGCATAATCACTCAGTCTGGGCAATTTTGTTATATCTGCCCTCAGTAACTGAAGATGGCAAAGCTGAAAATCTGGCAAGGCTGAAAACTCTTCTTTGATCAACATTTTCAAGGTTATATAGATAGGAGGCTGGAATGAGAAGGAAACGTTTATGAGGAACAACAATAAAATTAGATGTTTTTGAAATGTCAGACTGAACTGGTTTCAGATCCTAGTGCGGTCGCCAGTTGGAAGGACAGCAGTCGCCTTTCAGAAATGGGATTTTTTTTATTTTTTTTAAGAAGAGAGACTTTTTATTAGACCTCACAGTCTTGCTTTTGTCGTTAATCGCCTGTATTTATGTACTGATTCTGGACACGCTGAGCAGACAGAGTAATTTAAATGTTTACGGTATCTAATCTTTCATTACATGCCATTTGGGTGTTCCATCGAGCCATTTGCTTTTTTTCCTTTCTCTTCTTTTTTTTTGGCCTGGGAAAATCAAGCCAGGAAGACGCAAGCCATCCAATGTGTTAAGGTCAAAAGTACTGGAACGTGGCATCAATCTCCTTCCTCATTTCCTTCCTCGTTTTCCGCACCCTCTTTTTTCCTCCCCCACCCATGGCTATGTCCTGGGTAGCGGCTGGATGATTTATCTCACACATGGTGATTCTTAAACATCTTTAATACCAGCGTTGCAACTCATCAATCTTAAAACGGAGAGAGATAGCCAAGGATATTTATTCAGGCGCTGAGTCATTAACAACCAAAAGGTCCGATCTAGCATAAATCTGTGCTCGCTTCCTTTGAAGCTTTGTCCTCAGATAAATATTGTTTGTGAAACATGGCAACGTTCCTATCTATTTGTGGAAAACCCAAGAGCTAGCACAACGGTTGCTTGTATTTTTATTTTATCCTTCGGCTTGATATACCGCCCTAACCCCCGTAGTGGTCTCTGGGCGGTTTACAGTTCTTGGGTGCTAATCACCTATATCGACCCTAACTACGGCCACACATTGGTACAGGGGGGGGGGGAATTCCCTACCGACACCCTAGTGAAAGCATTCCTCGGCTCGGCTTCTTCTGGCTGCACGATGTCCGGTGCTCAGGCAGACGGGGTGTGTGTGTAAGGAACACCGGCGACATCGTCCTTGGCCCGACCATGTCCTTTCCAGCTCCGCGCGCCTCCGGATGATGTCACTGCGCCTCCAGCCTCTGTCGACGGCAGCCGCTTTGTTCTTTCACCGCTGGCCACCAGGGATCAGCCAGGCTCTGCTTGCCGCCGCTTGCCGCCCCTCAGCGTTGCGCCGCCTCCTCCAATCGCCACCGCCGCTGCTCCGCTGCTGCCGCTGTTCTTGCCGTCGCTATCGCCGCCATTGCTGCCAGCGCCGCTGCCTCTCAACACACCTCCATAGACGGAGGAGGGTGCCCCCCACCCTACTAAGGGTGGGTACCCATTTATCTACTCGCCGATAGTTACTTGGTTTTCGAACTGTTGGGTGGGCGGTATCATCTTAGCTGTGCAAAGGGCTCACGCGGAAGGTGAGGGGGCGACAATGGGGCCAATGAAGTTCAATTTGGTAAGTGTAAGGCGATGCACACGGGGACAAATGGAATCCCAACTTTTTGTTTTCTCCAAACAATTTTTATTCTTTTTCAAAAGGAATACAGAATTCAACGTTATAATACACAAATATAGGTTGCTTCACTTACAGAAGAAGAAAAAAAGAATACTATACGATTTCTATCTCATAACAACTTACATTCTTTCGGAATACAGAATACAGAGTGATAAACTTATAACTTGTCAACTGTAAATCATTATTTTATATCTAGCTTTATTGATGCTTTCCCAATTAAAGTTATCAAAGGTTATTTTTTTCCTATCATGGGGAACAGCTGCCAAGGTTACTATAGCCAAATGCTGGAAAGACAATCATTCTCCTAGCATAGAATTTGGGTTTCACAAGATATGGGACTTTTTCATGCCTGAAACGATATCTATATATAACTCAAATGACCAGAATGAATGCGAAATATATAATCCCTTAGGAAAATGGTTCCCCATGAAACCCAAACTTCAAGTGTAGGCTAGTGGAGTCTGAACTTGCTGAGACTGAGAGGAGGAAAGATCTTGGGGTTGTAGTGGATAGCTCAATGAAAGTGTCGACCCAGTATGGCGCAGCGGTGAAAAAGGAAAACTCTATGTCAGGGATTATTAGAAAAGGGATTGAGAATAAAATGGCTGATATTGTTATGCCCCCCATGTAGATCTGTGGCACAGCCTCATTGGGAATACTGTGTACAGTTCTGGTCACCGAGTTTCTTAAAAGGACATTGCACAGCTGGAAAAAGCTGAGAGGAGGGTGACCAAGATAATGAGGAGGTTGGAGCCCCTTCCCTACGAAGAAAGGCTGAAGAGTCTGGGACT
The DNA here is from genome assembly GCF_001447785.1 of Gekko japonicus. Taxonomy (NCBI): domain Eukaryota; kingdom Metazoa; phylum Chordata; class Lepidosauria; order Squamata; family Gekkonidae; genus Gekko; species Gekko japonicus. The sequence continues at coordinate 19,920 of NW_015176490.1, read as the reverse complement.
TTACAGCTTAGAGAAGAGATGACTAAGGGGGATATGGTAGAGGTTTATAAAAGTATGCTCGTGGTAGAGACAGTTGACAAAGAGAAATTTTTCTCCTTCTCCCAAAATACTAGAACTCGAAGGCATCCAATGAAGCTGATGGGCAGTAGGTTCAGGACAGACAAAAGGAAATACAACTTTATACAGAGAGTGATTTAAATGTGGAATTCATTGCCAGAGGATGTAGTGATGGCCACAGGAATAAACGGCTTTAAAAGAGGATAAGATAGATTCATGGAGGATATGTCTATCAGTGGCTACTAGCCATGGTGACTGAGGGGAACCTCCTTGTTTGCAAGCACTAAACCTCTGAATCCCAGAGCCAGGAGAAAAATCAGGAGGAGGAGGAGGAGATTGGATTTATATCCGCCCTTCACTACCCAAAAGAGTCCCAGAGCAGCTTACAGTCTCCTTTCCCTTCCCCTCCCCAAAACAGACAGCCTGTGAGGTAGGTGGGGCTGAGAGAGCTCTTTCGAGAACTGCTTTTGAGAGAACAGCTCTGAAATGACTTGTAACTGACCCAAGGTGACACCAGCAGCTGCATGTGGTGGAGTAGGGAATCAAACCCGGTTCTCCCAGGTTAGAGTCTGCGCTCTCAACCACTACACCAAGCTGGCAGGAGATCTTTCTGGTAAAACCACAGAGTTTCCAGCAGTTCCTAGAGAGGACTGATGTCACTTCCTGCTTTTCCTGGAAGTGACATCACACTATGGCCAATGGCCTCTCCCATGCCCCTCCCTTTTTGGTCTCCTGCTAACCCTAGTTGTGAACCAGCTAGAGGAACAACAAGGGCTTTCTTGAAGGATCTTTCTTTGCTTGCAGAGGTGAGTTATTTCCCTAACTTCCTCTCCTGATCACCTTGCAAAATCTGTGCATGCTACCACACCAAGCTGGGACAGCTTGAAACGATATTAACAGACCGGTAACATGCCCTGTAATTGAATCTCAGCAGATGGTGCAGGAGGGGTGGCAGCCACGATAGTAAATATACCGAGGGATTCTGATGACAGTAATGTGTTTTATTAGGGATAAAGACCCTCATCCCTATGATCTAATACACACTTACCCTTTTCCTGCCCTTCAATCATTGGTGGGACATATGGTAAATTAGGCTTCTGCATGTTAATGATCTCCTTTAATTAACAGCTATTAAAATGATGTGGGGTGTTATTTTTCAACCTAAAGTCGCACCTGTGCTAGCAAAATTCCATTATGGCACTCATTGATGGATCGATTGTCTCTTATATCCCGTTCTACCAAAGAAGTAGAATTTGCTATAGCGGATCCGCCCAGATGGTCCCATAGAGTTTGCTTCTGGCTTCCGTTTGTGATTTCACGGCGCCAGCTGAAAAGCACAGCTCCCAGCAGGATCATGCCATTTATCTGTCTAATATACTTTATTCCGTTCTTCTTCCGAGAAGCTCGGAGACATGTATACTTCTGTCCCCATTTTTATCCTCACAGCGCCTCTCAGAAGTAGGTTAGGCTGAAAGATTGTGACTGGCCGAAGGTCATCCGGAGATCCTTATGGAAGAAAGAACCTTTTTCCAGTTTACGGTGACACGCAGGCAGACACATCTCCCAGACATCCCGGGGATGTAAGCTGCACACCAGTGTGTGGGAGGGGGTCTGACGGGTCGCAACCCCCCTGGAGCCTTGGTAAAAGGCTCCCAGCCAGGGGGCTTTTGAGGGGCGACTTCTTCTATAGCCAAAAGCCGGAGAATTGAGGCGCCCCTCCACCCTGAAGGTCCTGCCTTTGAGTGACCGCATGGTACGAGCGCTGCTGACCGGGACAAGCACTGGAGATCGGGTGAAATAAATGATGACGAGCGAGGCCGAATGGCCAACAATGAACTGTGAGTCGGGTTGAAGTGAGCATGAAGATATTAAAAAAAGCTGCCCCCCCCAAGAGCGACGGGCAAGCGAGCAGGGGAGGGGTCCCTCCCAAACGCATAGACGGAACACGGAAGGAAAGGGGGGGGGGGATGGAAAAATAAGTGACTAAAACTGTTTTAAGAAACTTAACAGAGCGCAGAAAAGCGTTCGGGCAAATATCAGAGACTTTAGCAACTTTTTTGAAAAGTAAACAAAAAGATGGCGGGGAAGAAACTGGAGAAAGAGAAGCTGTTGAAAACAAAACTAGGGGGTAGTCCTCGAACGGATGAGGTCACTGAGCTCTCAA
>NW_015176490.1:4962-17514 GCF_001447785.1 Gekko japonicus | reverse complement strand
AGGACGTCCTTCTTCACCCAAAGAGTGATTAACACTTGGAATTCACTGCCACAGGAAGTGGTGGGTGCTACAAGCATGGATGGCTTCAAAAGGGAATTAGATAAGCATATGGAGCAGAGGTCCATCAGTGGCTATTAGCCACAAGGTATAGCTAGGGGCTCTGGGGCAAGTGATGCTCTGTCTTCTTGGTGCTTGGGGGGGGTCAACAGTGGGAGGGCTTCTAATGTCCTGGCCCCACTGCTGGACCTCCTGATGGCACTGGTATTTCTGGCCACTGTGTGACACAGAGTGTTGGACTGGATGGGCCTTTGGCCTGATCCAACATTGGCGTCTCTTATGTTCTTATGTTCTTATGAAAGCAAATCTGATGGTGAGTTCGGCTCGGGGTCTTCAGACAAGGACTCCCCCACTGAAAAGGGGGCAGCTGTCCCTAAAAGCTCATATAAACTGAGGATTAGAAAAGATAAGAATAAATAAGGGCTAAAGGACTCCGATTTGTGCCTGAAAAAATGTTGAAATAACTTGGGGATGCTCTGGGAATTTATTTAAACAGTTAAAGGGATGATTAAACGATAATTAATCTAGCATAACCAGCTAAGTTCATTGTATTATTAGTAGCTTTTTGGAAAATAGCATGGTGTTAAGATGATGTATTGATCTCCTACTCTTGGGTTTTAGTTAGTTGTGGGTCTTTTTTCCCCCCTAGATGTAGTTCCCTTTCCCATATTTTCTGTTGTAGTGTTGTAGTTTGCAAAAAAAAATCAATAAAAGAGAGAGAGAGAGAGAGAGCCTATAAACACAGATATCCCCCATCCTGCTTCACCACACTGCACTGGCTGTTATTACCCACCTCTGTAAAGCAGAAGATATTTCCGCACAATCATTCACATGCCCCAAGAAACACACACTGGTCTATGTTCTGCAACTCTGCTGTGCCACATTTGAAGCCTTCTTTCAGCCTAGAGAGTCTTCTTCAAGAAATATTCAGCCTAGGGAGTCGCGCAACGTCGATCACGTTGAAGGCGTGGCCTCCGATGATTGGGGCCACGCCCCCAACATGTTTGACGTGGTTGCATCACCTCTGGTGACGCAGCCATGCTGCGCTTCGGGGGGCGGAGTTCCCCCGGGGCCCAATTCCGGGCAGCGGGAATCGGGCCTCCAAAGCGAGGGTTTACCTGCTCCCCACCCCCACTTGGCAGCCCTACCTCACAGGGTGTCTGTTGTGGGGAGGGGAAGGGAAAGGAGTTTGTAAGCCGCTCTGAGACTCCAAGTGAAGGGCAGGGTATAAATCCAATCTCTTCTTCTACTTCTTCTTCTACCTTTATCATCTCCCCATTTTGAGTTTTTCACCCTATTTTACCCCTGGCACCCTCTACCCAGGAAAGGTTTGGCCCAGTCACAGGGTGCCAGTGTCTTCTTCTTCTTCTTCTTCTTCCTTTATCGTCTCCCCATTTTGAGTTTTTCACCGTACTTTACCCCTGGCCCCCTCTACCCAGGAAACGTTTGGCCCAGTCACAAGGTGCCAGTTGAAAGGGCAGGTTGAGTTCCAGACTCTCTGCCCTGCCTTGCCTTGCCTTATTCAGGGCACTTCTGGGCATGCCCACCTGCCCCGCCTCAACTGGGGCTCATCTAGGTACCACCATCTGCCCTGCCTTCATGCGGGGCTTGGCCAGCTCGGCTGCTGCCATCTAGCTTGCTTCATGTGGGGTCCGTCTGGGCACGGACGGCTTCAAGAGGGAATTAGATAAGCATATGGAGCAGAGGTCCATCAGTGGCTGTTAGCCACAAGGTATAGATAGGAACTCTCAGTCGGGGGCCAGTGAGGCATTGTCTTCTTGGTGCTTGGGGGGGCAAGAGTGGGAGGGCTTCTAGTGTCCTGGCCCTTCTGGCGGACCTCCTGATGGCACCTGGTATTTTTGGCCACTGTATGACAGAGTGTTGGACTGGATGGGCCTTTGGCCTGATCCAACATTGGCGTCTCTTATGTTCTTATGCGCACTACCATCTGCCTGGCCTCGCCTCATGTGGGTGCCTACTCCTGATCGGCCTTTCAGATTTCCCTGCAAACTTGAGATGCTTTTCAGGTTTGTCAAAAAGATCCGTCTTGGTTCTTCATGGATCCAGTCTCTGGAGTTAAATATCCTCAAATTTGTCCAACTTCACTATCGGTACATACAGGGGTTATTTCCTGCAGGAGCTTTTCAGGTTTGTCGAAAAGATCCATCTTGGTTTTCAGGCTTTTCAGGTTTGTCGAAAAGATCCATCTTGGTTCTTCATGGATCCAGTCTCTGGAGTTAAATATCCTCAAATTTGTCCAACTTCACTATCGGTACATACAGGGGTTATTTCCTGCAGGAGCGCACAGGAGCAGAGCTCCGGCAGTAAAAAGCCCAGGGCACATGCAACAAGCCACACCCCCTGCTCCCAGCAGCCCTCAGTCAGAGCAAGAAGCAGCCAGGTAAGTTGCAGAGCCCCCCCCAGCCCCCCGATCCAGAACAGTCCAGTGGCACCTTTACGACCAAGTTTTATTCAGGTACAAGCTCTCCCTCCTCTGCGAGGACACATCTGCACATTCCCCCCCCCCAATAGCTAGCAATCCAAAACAGTCCAGTGGAGCCTGAGCGGTGGGTGTTGCCTTCTGACACACTTCCGGTGATGTCAGGGGGTGTGGCATATGCAAATAAGTTATGCTAATGAGTTATGCTAATGAGCTCCTGCACCATTTTTTCTATGAAATGACCCCTGGGTACATAGATGATGATTCATCTTATACAGGAGGGGGAAAAATACTGAATGTCTCCATATCAGAGAGATGCACAGCAACAACTATATTCACTACCTACTGTACCAAGGTTTATTCTCCGACATTAATTTTGGGACTGTAATAAGGAAGCAAACTGGGCTTCAAAATGTTTGCCTCAGGGTAACTGTTTCAGTTTTCCTTTTTAGCCAGAGCCGGGCGTATCAAGTGTGAGGAGTCAGAAGAGATACTATCCAACCGCATTTGCTCTTTGCAACGGCTGCATCTGATATCAACCTTATGTACAAGGATAAAGTGCCTTATCGCAAGTTAGATCAATGGCCTGTCTAACCCAGTTCTGTCTTCGCTGACTGACACTGGCCCTCGAGGGATCCAATGCAGTGGCTTTTGCAGCCTGGATGCCAAAGATCCTTTAATGTGGTTGGAAACGCACATTATACACAAATCACGCAACAGACCCCCAGTGGCAGCTTTGGGGAGGGGGAGTTTTCGAGCAGAGCAGTCGCAATCCAGAAAGAGACGCCAAACAGACCTCTACCCCAAGCGTGTTTTCCATTAGGGTTGCCAATCCCCAGTTGGGGGCAGGGGATCCCCTGGTTTGGAGGCCCTCCCCCCACTTCAGGGTTATGAGAAAGCAGGAGGGGGGAGGGGGATGTCTGGTGGACACTCCATCATATCCTACGGAGACAGGTCTCCATGCGGTATAATGGAGAATCGATCCATAGTTATCTGGAGCTTGGGGGGGGCTGTTTTTTGAGGCAGAGGCACCAAATTTTCAGCATATCTTCCAGTGCCTCTCCTCAAGAAACCCCCCCATGTTTTTTACAGATTGGACCAGGGGTTCCAATTCTATGAGACCCCCCCAAAATGCCCCCATCCCCCATTATTTCCAATGGAGGGAAGGCATTTAAAAGGAATGCAGTCCTTTTAAAAGTGACGGCCAGAACTTCCTTTGGCGTTCAGTTGTACTTCTTCCCTCTTCTCTTCCAAAGTGATGTCACATCCTTGCTCCTGGCTCCACCCCCAAAGTCCCCAGATATTTCCCGAGTCGGACCTGGCAACCCTGTTTTCTATGCACATTTCACTGGCGACCCAAAGAGTAGGGGTGGCTTGAGGTGGAGATGGGTGAACGTTCCCATTCTAAAACATTTGTTCATGTCAATGGTTTCGGTTCTTTGATTTTCATTGCTGGTTTTCTAGATCTGCTTGTGTCCTGTGTGCGTGTTGTTAATTCCTCCTTGCAATTTAAATGTGCATTGTGCATTACATATAATGCAACGTGCATTACATATAATGTATGCCAGTTTATTGGCATGCAAACCATGTTGTAAAATGCATACATTTTATGGGGCGGGGGATAAGCCTGAGAAAACAGAAAACGGCATGAAAATAAATGTTCCAGGTTTGATTCGCCCCTGTGAGCGACATAATTGAAATGGTGATTTCTGAGCTGCAGCTAGCAAATCTGAGAAATCTGAAAATCATCTCTGTTTGCTGTATGTGTATTTGCGTGTGTGTGTGTGTGGGGGGGGAAGAACTGCCATTGAAAAGTATTTGTTAAAGTTATACTAAGGTTGCCAGCACTGCCTTGGCAAATGGCCAGAGATTTTGAGGACAATGCCAGGGGAGGGAGGAGTTTGGGGAGGATGCAATGTCACTTCTGGGTGATGCTCTAGGAATTTCCCAAACCTCTGTAGCCAAGACCATAGAGACATGGGGAAACTCCTAGAACATCATCACAGAGGACATTTTCCAGCATTTTTTTCTTCTGCACCTCAACTTCTAGAGGACTGGTGATTGGGAAGCCTAGACACCTATTTAAGGTTGCCCGCTCCGGGTTGGGAAATTCCCAAAAATTTGGGCATAGAGCCTGAGGAGAGGGAGGTTTGAGGAGGGGGAGGACCTCAACAAGGCATAATGCTATAGACCTCCAAAGCAGCCGTTTTCTCCAGAGGAAATTATTGTAATCTAGAAATCAGTTGTATTTGTAGGAGATCTCCAGGCCCCACCAGGAAATTGGCAACCCTATAAACTGACTACTGCTTTTTTTTTCCAGTTCCAAGTTGCTTCTCCCTGAAGCTGCTTTTCCTGACTGGAAGCAAAGATAGGGGCACTGTGTGGCATGCATTCGCATAGGATTGCCAAATCTGAATTACCTTTTAGCTGGGGAGTCCCGGTCCCCTTCCAGGAGATCTTCGGCAACGTCACCCGGAAGTGACATCATCACGTCGGACGTATGGAGGTGGTACCACTATGATTCAAGGGAAAACCATAGAGTTTTCCCTTGAATTGATAGAGCGCCCCCCCCCCCACACAATGTGCCCGGTGTGATGACGTCACCTCCAAAGCAGAAAAGACACAATAGAATCGTAGAATCATGGAGCTGGGAGGGGCATGCAAGCCATCTAGTCCCACCCCCTGGTCAGTGCAGGACCAGCCTAGAGCATCCCTGACAAGGGTTTGTCCAGCCCCTGCTTGAAGACTGCCAGCGAGGGGGAGCTCACCACCTCCTGAGGCAGCTGATTCCACTGTTGCACAACTCTGACTGGGAAAAAGATTTTCCTAAGATGCAGCCGGGACCTTCCTGCCCTTAATTTCAACCCATTCTTGCGAGTCCTCTCCTCTGCTGCCAACAGGAGCAGCTCCCTGCCCTCCTCTAAGGGACAGCCCTTCAGATACTTCAAGAGAGCAATCCCGTCCCACCTCCTGAGAGCCAGTCTGGTGTAGTGGTTAAGTGCATGGACTCTAATCTGGGAGAACCGGGTTTGATTTCCCACTCCTCCACTTGCACCTGGCTGGATGACCTTGGGCAAGCCGTAGTTCTGATCAGAGCTGTTCTTGAAAAAGAGCAGTTTGCGTCTGAGCTCTCTCAGCCCCACCTACCTCACAGGGTGTCTGTTGTGGGGAAGGGAAAGAAGTTTGTAAGCCGCTCTGAGACTCCTATGGGTAGTGAAGGGCGGGGTATAAATCCAATCTCCTCCTCCTCCTCCTCCTCCTTTTCCTCTTCTTCTTCTTCTACCTCCTCTTCTCCAGACTGAACACTCCCAAGTCCCTCGGCCTCTCCTCACAGGGCATCTTGGTCTCCAGGCCCCTGAGCATCCTCATCACTCTCCTCTGCACCCACTCCATCCTGTCCACATCCTTTTTGAAGCAAGGCCTCCAGAACTGCACACAGGACTCCAGGCGCGGCCTGATTCCAGCAACCAAGATATGGCTAGCTACAGAGGGATTGTCTATTCTAAGCACCAAAATTGTGGCTACCTAGGAATGGGCAAGCAAAGTTTGAGTCCAGTGGCACCTTTAGGACCAAAGTTTTATTCCATGTATGAGCTTTCAGGAGCTCACACACTCCCTCAGACAGGGCTCTTTTTGTAGAAAAAGCCCAGCAGGATCTCATTAGCATAATAGGCCACACCCAACAGCAGAAACTCATTAGTCTATTAGGCCACACCCCTGACATCACAGCTCATTGGCATATTAGGCCACACCCCCATGTTGCCACACCCACATTTTGCTTCTTATTCTGTTTACTTTGTTTGTTGCCAAAACCCTGGGTTTTTTTTGTAGCAGGAACTGATTTGCATGTTAGGCCACACACCCCTAATGTAGCCAATCCTAATGAGTTTTTGCTGCTGGGTGTGGCCTGTTATGCTAATTAGTTCCTGCTGGGCGTGGCCAACTCAGGAGCCAGCCAGAACTCCGTTCCTGTGCGTTCCTGCCCAAAAATAGCCCTGCCCTCAGATATGAACATGGATGAACATGGATGGGCTTTATCATTCTATGTAGTTTTCATGTTCTGCCGTTGGTTCAGTCCAGCCGCTTCCATCACCGCTACTTAAGATTCGTTGGCTTCTACTACAAATTGTAATGCGTTTTTCATACGGTCCATGCAGAGTGTGCACAGTAGATACACATACAAAGCACGTCATCTCTACATCGAATAGTGAAGTGGCTGCCCCCTGTGCAGGTGCCGAAAGCAAGAACAACCAGGCAGCGAACAAAGGAAGGTCGCCATATATTCCAGAGATTCCCCCAGGTATGCATAACAGTATGACTTCATGAATGCACAGAAACAAACAAGGGCTTGTTTGTTTGTTTTTGTTCTTTACAAAGAAAAAGCAAAACTGAAATGGAGAAATTCAAGTCCACCAGGAAACTTGTGAAATTTGATAGCACCCGGCTCCGCTGACTTTGGCCTAGAGAGCCAGTTTTGTCTAGTGGTTAAGTGTGTGGACTCTAATCTGGGAGAAGCTGGTTTGATTCCCCACTCCTCCACTTGCATCTGCTGGATGACCTTGGGCAAGCCATAGTTCTGGCACAGCTGTTCTTGAAAAAGAGCAGTTTCTGTCAAGAGCTCTCTCAGCCCCACCTACCTCCCAGGGTGTCTGTTGTGGGGAGGGGAAGGGAAAGGAGTTTGTAAGCCGCACTGAGACTCCCTTGGGTAGTGAACCACCCTTCACTACCGGAAAAAGTCTCAGAGTGGCATTCTTCTTTCCTTTCCCCTCCCCACAACAGACACCCTTTGAGGTAGGTGGGGCTGAGAGAGCTCTCTCGAGAACTGCCCTTGAGAGAACAGCTCTGAAAGAATTTGTGACTGACCCAAGGTCACATCAGCAGCTGCATGTGGAGGAGTGGGGAATCAAACCTGGTTCTTCCAGATTAGAGTCCACATTCTTAACTACTACACCAAATTGGCTTTCAGAGTCTCAGAGCAGCTTACCATTTCCTTTCCCTTCCCCTCCCCGCAACACCTGTGAGGGAGGTGGGGCTGAGTGAGCGCTTTTGAGAACTGCTCTTGACCAAACTGCTCTGAGAGAACTTTTGACTGACCCAAGGTCACACCAGCAGCTGCATGTGGAGGAGTGGCAGTCTGTGCTTCTAACCACTACACCAAACTGACTCTCTCCATGTGGAATCCATAAACATATGCTTATTTAGTCATTTACGCTTGAATCGATCCACATGGAAGCTTTTAAATCTTTCCCTCGGAGCCTCCCTTCTCTTAAGTAATGAGCCAGAACATATTCTAAATTTCCAGTGACTCAAGTTAAGTCGCTGTCCTGGCTTTATAATACAGTTGGCGAATTAGTTTTCCGTGATTTCCCAGAATTCTGTGCTTCCACCGGTTTGATGGATTACTCACATTCAGCATCATAACAGCCTGACAGACTCCTTGTTAGAGACCAGAGTTAATGGGTTGGAAGGAGGAGGCCGATAATGCCACTGTGAATGCAATCGGCTGCTTTTGCCTTGCAGGAGAAGAAGGACACAAGTCAGGGGAAGGAAAGCCAGTATTGTGTTACCCGGGTGGTTCATTACATTGCCCCCAAAGCCACACAATGAGGCATGCCATTACCCATGCAAGTGTGATTTATGTATTCCTTTTGTGCCTGATGTGTACTCTATATATGTGAGCTGGCCAGCAGCCCAGCTAGGGAAGGCCGAGACTTAATTCCTAAGGCTGAAGGAGCTCTGTATGTTTAGCCTGGAGAGGAGGAAGAAGAAGAAGAGGAGGAGGAGGAGATTGGATTTATACCCCGCCCTTCACTACCCAAAGGAGTCTCAGAGCGGCTTACAAACTCCTCTCCCTTCCCCTCCCCACAACAGACACCCTGTGAGCTGGAGCGGATTAAGGCTCACTGTGCCCTAGACACTGACCAGTCTTGGTGCCCCCAATCTTAGTGTCATCGCCTATGACACTGCACCTCGCCAACAAAAAATAGAAGGTAACCCTAGGGTGCACCATGATCACTGTGCACTAGTTTTATCATTATTATTTTTTTACAAATCTTCATTTTTTTTCTTTTCACCCTTTTCCCAACTTTGTGGTGCCCCCTTTGGCCCTGGTGCCCTAAGCACGTGCTTAGTCTGCTTAATGGTTAATCTGCCCCTGCCTGTGAGGTAGGTGGGGCTGAGAGAACTCTGACAGAAACTGCTCTTTTTCAAGAACAGCTGTGCCAGAACTATGGCTTGCCCAAGGTCATCCAGCAGGTGCAAGTGGAGGAGTGTGGAATCAAACCCGATTCTCCCAGATTAGAGTCCGCGCACTTAACCACTACATCAAACTGACGACTGAGAGGTGATATGATAACCATTTTCAAGCCCTTGAAGGGCTGTCATATAGAGGATGGTACGGAGTTGTTTTCTGTTACCCCAGAAGTTTGAAGGAGAACCAATGGGTTGAAATTAAATCTAAAAAGTTTTCAGCTAAACATTTGGAAGAACTTCCTGACAGAGCTGTTCTTCAATGGAACAGGCTTCCTTGGTAGGTGGTGGGCTCTCCTTCTTTGGAGGTTTTCAAACAGAGGCTAGATGTTCATTGGACAGCAATGCTGATTCTGTGAACTTTGGCAGATCGTGAGAAGGGAGGGCAGGAAGGGTTGCCTCAGTACTTAGTTCTTGTGGCCCTTTTTCACACATCCAGGGAAATGCTGATTGCCACTTTGGGGTCAGGAAGCAATCCTGGAGGGTTTTTTGTCATCTTCTGGGCATGGAACAGGGGTCACTGGGGTTGTGTAGGGGAGGTATTTGTGAATTTCCTGCATTGTGCAGGGGGGTGTACTAGATGACCCTGGAGGTCCCTTCCAACTATGATTCTATACGTCTTTTTTGTGCATTTTTAAATTTAAGTTTTCAAACTATTATGAACATTTAAACAAAACACAAGTTTGAAACTTCATAAATGTATCTCAGAAACAGTAACCCTGTCTAGTGACAGAAGAACTTTCTAAGCATATATAGCATGAAGCTCCTCAAGAATTAGCCATCCATCAGGAGGAGTTGATGAGTTCGTGGAATTTCTGCAGTATGCCACAAAGATGAAGTGTTTCCAAAGGCATATTCCAGGAGTGGAAACCACCTAGAGATCAAGGTGGAGTGTGCAACAGGATTTTCAGCATAGTAAATAGTGTCTGAGATGTTGTCCATTGCATAATATCCCCAGATTTTTAAGTACCATTGTGAAACTGGAATTGGATTAGGATCCTTCTACCTATCAGCGGTCACAGTTTTCGCTACTGTCAGTAAAAGAGAGATAAGTTCTTGTCGTATTCTTGGTATTCGATTGTCCTGCCACAGGTCCAGTAGTACCAGATCTGGTGGTCAACTAAACCTGAGGAATCTCAACCAGCTTTACATCAGTTATTAAGTGATTTTGGTTTCATTTCGGGTCTTAAGGCTAACCCAGCTAAAACTCTGCTCCATCCAATTCTTTTAACGAGATCTATACCTTCTGGCTAAGAGCCACTCATGGATCTCTGCTCCATATGTTTATCCAGTCCCCTCTTGAAGCGGTCTGTGCTTGTCGTTGCCACTTCCGGTGGCAGTGAATTCCACATGTTAATTACTTTTTAGGTGAAAAAGTAACTCCTTTTATCTGTTCTAAGCCTACTGCTCATTAATGTCACTGAGTGCCCATGAGTCCTTCAATTGTAAGAAAGAGAGAAAAGTACTTCTTCCTCTACCTTCTCTATCCCATGCATAGTTTTATTAACCTCTATGGCTCAAGTGGTTAAGACACTGAACTGCAGGCTGTGGAAGGTCAGTAGTTCAGCAGTTCGAGACCCAAGTGTGCCGCATGACGGAGTGGGCTCCCGTCTCTAGTTCCAGCTCCTGCCGACCTAGCAGTTCGAAAGCAAGAAATTGCAAGTAGATAAATAGGTACCGCTTCAGTGGGAAGGTAACAGCGTTCCGTGCGCCTCGGTGTTTAGTCATGCCGGCCACATGACCATGGAACCATCTTCGGACAGCGCTGGCTCTTCAGCTTTGATGAGCACCGCAGCCCTAGAGTAGGACTCGACTGGCTTTTGAGCAAGGGAACCTTTACCTTTTTAACCGAAGAGCCACAGTCTGTTCAAGCATTCAGGCAGAGAAAGGGTACAAAGGAAAGATGAAAATGTGGAATTGCAGTCCCCTCTCCCTACATCCAGTACTTATCCTAAATGATCTTGAAAAAGGCTAATATTACTGGGGAGGGGCTGTGGCCCAGTGCAAGAGCCTCTGCTTTGCAGGCGGAACGTCCCAGGTTCGACCCCCACCATCTCCAGTTAGAAAGGACAAAGCAGTAGGTGATGTGAAAGTCCTCTGCCTGAGACCCTGGAGAGTTGCCACCAGTCTGAGAAGACAACACTGACCTTGATGTGGAAGGCTCATGTATTACTTGAAATTGCACTGCAGGAGTTAAAGTTCAGTGTTAGCGACGTTCCAACTGCATGTGCTCATGTATTATTTGAAATTGCATTGCAGTAGTTAAAGTTCAGTGTTACTGTCGTTCCGATGGTCAGGACTTTCCCCCATTGTCCCTTGCCAAGTGGACAAGATTAGGTCCCTGAGTAAAAGCTTAGACCTTCATGGCTTGTGCCTCTCCAGAGAGCTGCTCTCGGTAGAAGAGAGGCAAAGGTCCTAAATTGCTGCTTGGCTGGTGTAGTGAATTGGCTAAGAGCAAACCAATTGAAACGAAACCCCGAAAACACAGAGGCAATGCTGGTTAGGAAGATGGAGATCTTGAAGGACACGGCGCTCCCCACTTTTGATGGAGTTCAGTTGACCCTTGCTGACTCAGTTAAGAGCCCTGGGATTATATTGGACTGAAACTCTATTGCTGGAGGAACAAGTTAATGCAGCTGCCAAAAAGCTTTCCGTCAATGCAGCTGCAAAAAAGAAGAAGAAGAAAAGGGCTTTCTACCAACTCCGCTTAGCCCATTTGATGGCCCCTTACCTGGATACGGCTGATCTGGCCACCTGGCTCCACACCACGGTAACATCAAGACTAGATGACTGCAATGCACGGTACTTTGGTCTCCCCTCAAAATTAGCTCGGCAGCTCCAGTTGGTGCAGCTTGGCTATGGTCGCTGCCACACGGGGGGAAAAGGATGGGCAAAGTGTGGCTTTTTAAAGCCGCACCAAAAGAGATATGCGGGGGTGGGATCACATAGATCCCCTGAGCCGCCGCGCACTTCCTCCCCGGCACGATCAGATGCCGGGGGGAAGCCACAGAAAGAAGAGCGCGACAGCCGAACTGCGCATGTGTGCGCATGTGCAGTTTGGCGGGGAGCCGGGATTGATACGCACAACGGGCGCGGCGGCGATCCCACGGCTGCGCTTGCTGCGGTGCTGCAGGTAAGTCCTCCTCTATAGGAGGTTCTTTTTTGCAGCGGGTTTTCCGGGGTTAGGGACGGATTGGGGACGGGTGTGCGCCGCTCCCCAGATGTTGCGGTGAAATCGTGCCCGTTTGCTGCGCCCCCGATCCGTCCCTCTCCCGCCCCAAAACCTTCCGTGTGACTGGGGCCTATTATCGGCAGCTAGATGAAAGGAGCAGCAGTGGCTCAAGTGGTTAATACACTGAACTGCAGGCTGTGGAAAGTCAGTAGTTCAGCAGTTCGAGACCCGAATGTGCCGCATGATGGAGTGCGCTCCCGTCTCTAGTTCCAGCTTCTGCCAACCTAGCAGTTCGAAAGCAAGAAATTGCAAGTATATAAACAGGTACCACTTCGGTGGGAAGGGAACAGCGTTCCGTGCGCCTTGGTGCTTAGTCATGCCGGCCACATGACCACGGAAACGTCTTCGGACAGCGCTGGCTCTTCGGCTTTGAAACGGAGCCTGAGAGTATCTCTTGCTTTTGACCACAAACAAGGTAAACAGAATAAGAAGCAAAAGGTGGTGTGGCTGTATGACCACACTTCTGGTAACATGGGGGTGCGGCCTAATGTGCCAATGAGCTGTGCTGGCAGGGGTGTGGCCTAATATGCTAATGAGTTTCTGGTGTTGGGTGTGGCCTATTATGCTAATTAGT
>NW_015176490.1:4634-4844 GCF_001447785.1 Gekko japonicus | reverse complement strand
CTTTGGTCCATAAGGGTCCTATGATCCTCAGAATAGGGTGGGGACTGGAAAATCTCCTGCTATTACAACTGGACTCCAGACAACACAGATCAGTTCCCCTGAAGAAAGTGGCTCCTTCAGAGGGAAGAGAACGAAGATTCATACAGGGGTCATTTCGTAGAAAAAGAGGTGCAGGAGCTCATTAGCATAACTCATTAGCATAACTTATTT
>NW_015176490.1:4370-4488 GCF_001447785.1 Gekko japonicus | reverse complement strand
ATTGCCAGCTATTGGGAGGGGGGAATGTGCAGATCTGTCCTCGCAGAGGAGGGAGAGCTTGTACCTGAATAAAACTTGGTCTTAAGGGTGCCACTGGACTGTTTTGGGCCGGGGGGCC
>NW_015176490.1:0-1688 GCF_001447785.1 Gekko japonicus | reverse complement strand
CCTGAATAAAGTGGCTGCTTCAGAGGGAAGAGAACGAAGATTTATACAGGGGTCATTTCGTAGAAGAAGAGGTGCAGGAGCTCATTAGCATAACTTATTTGCATATGCCACACCCCCTGACATCACCGGAAGTGTGTCAGAAGGCAACACCCACCGCTCAGGCTCCACTGGACTGTTTTGGATTGCCAGCTATTGGGAGGGGGGAATGTGCAGATCTGTCCTCGCAGAGGAGGGAGAGCTTGTACCTGAATAAAACTTGGTCTTAAGGGTGCCACTGGACTGTTTTGGGCCGGGGGGCCGGGGGGGGAGCTCTGCAACTTACTTGGCTGCTTCTTGCTCTGAGTGAGGGCTGCTGGGAGCAGGGGGTGGGGCTTGTTGCATGTGCCCACCCCCTGGGCTCTTTACTGCCAGAGCTCCGCTCCTGTGTGCTCCTGCAGGAAATGACCCCTGGATTTATACCCCGCCCTTCACTTGGAGTCTCAGAGCAGCTTACAAACTCCTTTCCCTTCCCCTCCCCACAACAGACACCCTGTGAAGTAGGTGGGGCTGAGGGAGCTCTTTTGAGGACTGCCCTTGAGAGAACAACTCTGAGAGAACCAGTGACTGACCCAAGGTCACACCAGCAGGTGCGAGTGGAGGAGTGGGGAATCAAACCCGGTTCTCCCAGATCAGAGTCCGCGCTCCTAACCACTACACCAAACTGGCTCTGAGGGTGTACTCTACGGCATTACGCCCTGCTGAGGTCCCTCACCAAACCCAGCCATCTCCAGGTTCTACCTCCCAAATCTCCTGGTCTTTCCCAACCCAGAGCTGGCAACCCTCCCTGTGAGTTTTGTGAAGAAGCACGCCACAGCAATCGAAATCGATCTTATGCAGTCCACCGCTTATTTCTGGGGACACTTTCCAATTCACCCAATCATCTAAAATGTGTTTTGCCTGCGCGCTCTTCGGTATTATGCGTCTCCTGCCTTCCGTGATTGCCAAATGAAGCTGTTCAGTCCCATATGTCCCAGGGTCTATAATGAGCCAGTCCTTTGTGGTTCATTTGGGCAGAATTCGCACAGATTTTTAAAAAGGCCCCTTTCATTCCTCTTGCCAGCGATCCGCATTGCCAAAAGCTGGAGGTATTGATCTCTCAGGTGTTGTCCTTTAAAATGGAAACGAGTGTGCCTGTGCACAATTGCCAAGTTATCTAAATCCTTTTCTACGAAAAGAGCTTTTCAATCCCTTCTCTTTCCAAAACAAGAAGACGACAAAAGCAGCCAGGAAAACAGAAAAGCTCCCCTGAATACTGGCTCATTCAGCTCTGATGTGGTCAGGAGGGGGTCTCACGGTATGTCATTACATGCGCCTTTGGGCTGGGTAATCATGGTGCTGCGGGTGTAGAACAAGATGCTCTGATAAGCATGACATTAGCAGGAAGAAACGTAGCTGAGAATCCTCAGAGGACTGGTACCCAACTCCAGATAACCGCTGGAACACAAGAACCACAAATGAGGAGGGAAAGGAGCCAGTTTTAACATAATGCAGAGCAGTTTTGTACCAGGATGGATCACAAGGGTTGGGTGGAGGCAAGGAGTTTCAAAACAGCAGCTCAGTCAAATCCACAGGCCGCGATCTAGCTCGGGGGTCCCCAGATTTTTTGAGCCCGTGAGCACCTTTGGAATGATGATACAGGATGGTGAGTG
>NW_015176489.1:548169-554773 GCF_001447785.1 Gekko japonicus | reverse complement strand
AACTCCCTGCACAATGCAGGAAATTCAAATATACCTCCCTCTCAACACCCACAGTGACAATTCCATGCCCAGAAGATAGGGATCCCAAGTCCCCCCGGGGGGCGGGGAAAACCCCACCCCAGAGGCTCGTTCCCCAGCGCCGCCGGATCGGGCCCTGGGGGGAACTCCACCCTAACGTGCGCGTCACCCTGAAGTGACACGGGCACGCCGGGCACGCTGGGGGCGGGGCCACGGCCATACAAGGGAAAACTCTCAGTCTTCTCCTCTCCAGGCTAAACATACCCAGCTCCTTCAACCTTTCCTCATAGAACTTGGTTTCCAGACCCCTCACCATTCTGTTGCCCTCCTCTGGACACATTCCAGATTGTCTATATCTTTCTTAAATTGTGGTGCCCAAAAATGAACACAATACTTTGCCCAGTATCAATGTCTGTATCACTCTCCCTCCCCCTTAGCTGATTTTGGGAGCTCCCCAGTATCACATGCACTTTGGCCCTTAGAACTTCTGACTCCTTGGAACAAATTATCTGTCATCTTCTCCTTACACTTTTTCATTACATTTTACTTGCATGACTAACATAGGCTGCGGTCACACGGAGCATTAGCCACGCTACAGAGACGGAAGATAGGTGGATTTTCCGGGTGCGATCACAGCACCACATCTGGGAAGCATAGAGCTCCTGTGGCAAGTCCAAGGCTTCCCGCCGAAGATGCAGGGTAAAAAACTAGTACCTCCGAGGTACTAGTTTCCGGAAACCGCGGGGCAAGGGTGGGCGCCTGATCACGTTTCCGGTGGTAGGTCGTGGCATCCGGCGCCCGCCCATATCCTGTCGCTAAATGTTTTTCCCCCCCAAGTCTCCACGGGATGTGCACAAGCACCCAACGGCGCATGCGCAAACTTCGTTTAAAAACAAACAACACAGCCCCCTCCTCTTTTCCGTACCCCACCACTCCTGGCTTGGCCTGCTCGAGAGGAACTCTCTGCACCGGGCGGCAGAGGGGGAGGTGCAGAGGGGGCGTGGCGGGAGGGCGGCCCGGCTGAAGCTCCTCCTGGAGGGGACTGGACGGAGGACACAGTTTGCATTCCTCTGCAGCGCTGGAAGGGGTTAAACCCGTGGAGCCTTTTGCTAGAGAGGCCGCTTCTTTGCCGCACCGCAGGATTGTCCTGTGATCGGCACCTCCCTCCTAACTACGGGACCTCGACGGGACCTCTACAGGACGTCTGACCGCGCAGCCGCGCGTTATTTTGCTCCGGGACAAACAGCCACGCTTCCCCCCGCATTTTCCTGCCCGTGTGACCGGGGCCACAGTTAGGTTGGGGCCATGGCATTTCAGATAATGAGTTTATGCCTAGACATGGCAGCTTTGAAAAAGTCATGGGTCTGATACACTGAGAAGCTGTTGGGTAATTAATTAATTCATTCACGACTAAAGCATGAGAAACAATGGCTGTGATCAAATAGGCTATTTGACCCGATTTTGTTGCTTCTCCCTTACGGATTAAAAATGATAGTTCAGACAGTGACATCCGTCTCCCATTCTGCAGTTGTTGCTGGCCCGTACTCACAGCTGGCTTTCCTGACACTAGAAAAAAGCAGAATTTTATGGACTGAACTGGTCTCACCACGCAATTCCTGATCTCTGAACTTTCTCTTGTGAAATCAAGCCATTTGGGAATCTAGAGAGCGCACTTGCATCAGCTCCATTTAAAAAATTCATTTAGTGGTGTGCGCTTAAGCAGATCTTCGCCTCATCTGTTTCTCTTTTAAAAATCTTTTAAAACCTTCCAATGAAAGACTCCTACGTCTTTCATCTGTTTTTCTTCCTATAACTGCAGCACATGTGGTTGGGAAAGGGGTTAATTGACAAACTGAGTTTTTTTCAGAGAGGGAGGGGGGAGGGAGGCAGTCTGAGGAAAATGCCATGACTCCAGCTTTGCTACAAGCTTTTAAATAAAAATGTCAGCACACAGGACACAGGATGAGGCTTCTCTATTCTCTCCTCCCAGCTTTGAAACTTTTGAAACATTTAATTTTTTAAAAGCACAGTTTAAAAAAAAACCACTGCCCTCACAGCCACACTACAAATCCCAGCAGCCTCCTCCTGCAATCCCATTGGCCACCAGCTGCCAGGAGTTTGAAGCAATACTTCCCATATGTGATTATGCACATGCTCAAAGGACAAATAATAAAGAAAAGCACCCACTCTGCGGCTGCCGTCTGATCGGTATTCCACGGGGTGAGTGCAGGGTGAAGTGGGATAAGGATGGGATACCAGATCAAATTTCTCTGTCACAAAAAATAATGGAGAAATTAGACACAGAGCCCAACTGTGTGACCACAGCCAAACAATGCAACTTTTACTCCTTGCAGCTGTGCCTAGTATTAGTGAAACAGGGAGTTCACTAGAGCAACTGCTTGACTGCATTTCACCTTCAAACTGGATTGTTTACTGTGGTAACAAGTTCTAACTGGACTATTTAAAAATGATCCAGTTTTTCAGTATTTCTGCCTTAACAAAATTCAAATCGTATGCCCTTATTTTCCCCTTTGCTGTTGCTACTTGTTATAAACAAACCGCTGTACTTATGCACACATTTTTGTTGTATTTTTAGTGTTGATAACACTGGAGTATTTTAAGATGAATAACAAGGAACTACTCCAAATATTCTTCATCTATATATATATATATATAAGAAAGTCCCCTCACTGTAAAATCAATGCCCAAGCCAAACCGTTGGACCTAGAGACACCAAATTCGGGGAGAGGGCTCCTACCATGGCATATGGGCTCACTAAGAAGGGATTTTTAGAAATTCGACCTCTAAGTGGGTCAAAAGGGGGGAAATATGCTCCCCCCATTGATACCTATGCGGCTGCCAGGCAGCTGCCTCTCTGCATCCCCCACTCTCTGATTGGTCAGCTTCAGAGCTCAGTGTTCTGAGGTAGAAAAACCCAGTTACAGGGGACTGCAGAGAGCTAATGACAGTTGAGGAAATCAGGTGTGGCCAAGAACCACCTGTGAGGTGAAGCAAAGCTGCTGGCCCAGCCTCTCTGATGGCTTCCAACATACTCCCCCCACCTCCTACACCTAACAGGTGGTTGTCTATCAAGTGCATCCCCACCTCCACAGTGGCTTCTAATACTCCTCCCCCCTCCCCCTCCTACACTGGACAGGCAGCTGCCTGTCAGGTGTAGGAGAGGAGGTGGGATGGCTTCCAACACACTCTCCCCACCTCCTACACCTAACAGGCGGTTGTCTGTCAGGTGTAGGAGCAGGGCCATGGTATGAATATGTTTGGGGAGATAGTAAAGGACATTTATAGGAGCCATTTCAAGGCGTACCTCCCTCATGAACATGAAGTAATGTCCACCACATCACCACTCCCCCACACCAACTCCCCCTCACACCTCTCACCTCTTACTGCCCCCAAGAAAGCTCCTGGCAAACATCAAGCCAGATACACCAACGCTACAAGGAGGAGGCAACTTAGGAATGCAGCAAAGACATTTGCACATATTACTCCTGCAGTGTACTGAGCTGCACAGGCCAAGTACCAGCCTGAGGTGCTCAGAACAACACAGTCTCCATATGAGCAAAACAATCCAGGAACACAAGTGGAGAGGCCATCACTTTCGTGGAAGGTAGCAGGAGTTGACTTAACAGACGACTGCTTCTTAAATGGACAGTTCTATGTGGCCTGCTCCAGAGTGAGCTTACAGAGCAGCCTGGTGATCCCAGCACCTGAGGACAGAACCACCAATATGGTCTAGAGAGAGATCCTTCAGTAGAGAGAGAAAAAGTACGTATGTCTCACTTCATTTCTTACACTACAGTCTTTTCCATTAGAATTCCTACAAGAAATGTCACATTTCAGATTTCACATCATCAGTATTATAACTGGATTTACGGAATTTAAACACTGTTGCAAAACACAAGTAGCAGGCTAGTTGAGTATATTTTTATCCTGCCCTTCCTCCAAGGAGCTCAGGGTGATATTCATCTATCTCACGTCCTCCATTGCGCCCTCACAGCAACCCTGTGACATAGGTTAGGCTGACAGTGTGTGACTGGCCCAAGGTCACCCAGCAAGTTTCCCTGGCACAGTGGGGTCTCCTAGATCTTTGTCTGACACTTTAACCAATATATCCTAAAATACATTGCCCTTTCACAATTTAACCTGGAATGTCTCCAACAGTTGTCCTTTGGACCTGGCTGAATATTCCTGTCGAATGAAACCTGAAATGGCACTGGCCCACTCGCTGCCAATCCTGCACTATAAACCAATGAAAAAGTATCAGAGTACCTTCCTAAAATGATGGTGTAGTCACTGCAAGAGTCCACAAGATGGTGCAAAAATATTAATAATCATTCTTTGGAGAGATTTTCCAAACCCTCTTTTTCTGCTAGTCACAGACTAGTAGTAAAATTTTAATTTCATTTCTTTAAAAAAAATAAAAATAAAAATATCATTTTGATTCAGGACCAGCTTAGCCTGGTTTTACTGTTTCAGCCTTTGTGATTATTTGCCTGCCACATAACAGAGCTTCTTTCTATACAGTATATTAAATATATTAAACACTTTAAAACACTTAACAGCTGAAAAATGTACCTGAGGTGACTCCTTCACAATATTTCAGTACACTGCAGGGGTCATTTCGTAGAAAAAGAGGTGCAGGAGTTCATTAGCATACATTATTAGCATACCTTATTTGCATATGCCACACCCCTGACATCACCAGAAGTTGTCAGAAGGCAACACTCACCGTTCAGGCACCACTGGACTGTTTTGGATTGCTAGCTATTTGGGGGGAGGGGAGAAGTGCAGATCTGCCCTCATGGAGGAGGGAGAGCTTGTACCTGAATAAAACTTGGTCTTAAAGGTGCCACTGGACTGTTTTGGATTGTTAACTGGGGGAGGGGAATGCGCAGATCTGCCCTCACAGAGGAGGGACACAGGGGGGGGGGAGTGTTTGTCCTGGAAGAGGGGGGGGGGGGGGGGGAGCTCTGCAACTTACCTGGCTGCTTCTTGCTCCTCGTGGCCTGACTGAGGACTGCTGGGAGCAGGGGGCGGGGCTTGTTGCATGTGCCCACCCCCTGGGCTCCTTACTGCCAGAGCTCTGCTCCTGTGCACTACCACAGGAAATGACCCCTGGTACACTGTAAAAACACTATCTGTATCCCTGTGGTATTTTGAGCTTATATGGCACCCAAAGGCTTTATAAATAATGAGCCTAATATCTATTATCAAGTAGCTTCTTGATACAGAAGAACTTAGCATACTGTTGGCACTCTAAATCACTATTAATAGCTGGGAATTGGCCAAGCCCAGGCTGAAATCCCATTGCTAAAATATGGTATCTTTATGACATTTCAGAAAGAATACAAGAATTTATCTTTAGTTTTGTTGCTGAAAATTATGTAAAAAATGGATCAGTCTTAAAGTGCAAATGTTAAAAACAACAACAACAGAAAACTTACAATAAGGAAAACTTATTCAACGTTCTCAATGTGTCTAAATTGCAGGGGAGGGATCCAGTGATCCACTTGAACAAGGATCGTAGATACTTCTTGCTTTCCCCTCTTAACTGCAGCCTATTGACTTAACAGTGTTTCTCCACACACATCCCACAACCCCTAGAATAAATTTTCCTAAGACCAGGAAGGGATTCTGGGGTGAAACGTAACTCTTGCTGTGTGGTACAAACCATGAAAGGACTCCTGCCTCTTCGAAAATAGCTTAAAGAAAAACTGTATTGGGATTCAGCTTCTTTTGCCAATTCAGCTTCACTTATCAATTCTTTTTATTACTATTTTCATGACAGTGAGGTGCTTGTTAACTAGAACAAAAAATGGCCTTGTTTTGTTTTCATGCAGAAAAAATGAGCACTTTCCCCCTTCCACTATTTTACTGCTGTTGTTTTAACCATATACCACAGATGACTAGGCAGTTGTTGTGTTGGGCTTTACCTTGAAACCTATACTGAACTGCTACTCTGTTTCTAGATCCATCCCCAAGTTCAGGTTATGACTTTAGTTAGGAATCTCTCCTTATATATAATTGAATAGTGGGTGCCAAAGTTCTAAAATGCACTCCTTTAGTGTATGGACGCTTGAACTGTCAGTCAGAAGGTTGACTGGCTGCTTTGTGCAGTCCCGCCCAGTGTTTCAAGGTCTTTTGCATATGGAAGCTGATTGGACTTCACTCCATTCCACACCTCATATCCCCCCCCCCCAAAAAAAGGCAGTTGGAATTTCTGGGGATGTGTAGGTCCCAGGATCATGTTTTAAAAGCTGCCTGGGGAGATGGGGACCTCAGACAGGTTACAGTGCCATAGACTCCACCCTCCAACCCAGCTATTTGCTCCTGGGGAACTATTGTTGCCAATCTTGGCCCAGCAGCCATCAAACCATTCTCTTCAACCCCCTGCTGTGCAGCACCCTTTCCCCTAGGGTTTCCAAACTCCAGGTGGGACCTGGAGATCTCCCACTGCTACAATTGATTTCCAGATACAGAGATCAGTTTCCCCTGAAGAAAATGGCTGCTTTGGAGGGTAGACCCTATGACATTATACCTGCTGAGTCCTTCCGCCCCGCCCCCCCAC
>NW_015176489.1:537611-547657 GCF_001447785.1 Gekko japonicus | reverse complement strand
AGCAGAGATCAGTTCCTCTGGAGAAAACAGTGGACTCTGTCATTATACCCTGCTGAGGTCACCACAGCAAATTGTCACTGTTTGCCCAAAGCCAGAGCACTCCCCCAGAGCCTCTTTCTAGATCTCGTTGTATTGCTTTCACAACGGGCTTTACTGCTAGTCTATATATTAAAAAAAACCTATTTTCTGTGCGGATACTTATTTCCACCAACAGAGGGCTCACTCTCTCCCAACAGCTTTTCCTACATACTCAGGGGCCTTCCTGAGAATGCAGAAAAATCCAAAGAGTAAAACAAAACCCTTCAGGGTTGGTTAAATCCCCCTAATACCTTTTGAAATGGCCTCTGCAGGGATCCACTTCAGGCATCAATGGTGAGAGAGTAGAATAGGGTTGCCAAGTGAAAATTCCTCCGGAGCGGGGGACTCCCGTCCGGCGTCTGAAGCATCATAGAGTTTTCCCTCGGATGACCGTGGCTGTGCCCCCAGCGTGCCCAGCGTGGTCGTGTCACTTCCGGGTGACGCACACGTCGGGGTGGGGTTCCCTGCCCCTCGGGAGGACTTGGCAAGCCTAGAGTAGAACGTGGAGGGGGGGGGCTTCTAACTGACTTTGTCAGTAAAAGGGAGGGGGAGGGGGGAGGGCCCTTTTTTGGCCTATTTTGGCCTTTGAGGGAGGGAACCTTGGGACCAGGCCTGACAAGGGTTGCCCGTGCCAGGCTGGGAAATTCCTAGCGATTCTGTGGTGGACTCTAAGGGGGGCTGGGTTTGGGGAAGGGAGAGGTTTCAGCTGGGTATAATGTCACAGAGTCCACCCTACAAAGCAGCCATTTTCTCTAGGGAGACAGATCATTGCTGTCTAGAGTTCAGTTGTAATTCTGGGGGGGTCCCCAGGTCCCACTTGGAGGTTGGCAACCCTAGGCCTGGCAGCAGTCTAGGGTTGCCAGGTTCCCTCTGGCCACTGGCAGACTCTACCCTCCAAAGCATCCATTTTTGCCAAGGCAACTTATCTCTGTAGTCTGGAGATGAGCAGTAATTCCAAGGGATCCCCAGGTCCCACCTGGAGGCTGGCATCCCTAGGCAGCACCCTCTGGGTGACTTGATACCACCTGATTTGCATGACTCAACTAGGCCCGGCTGCTTGCTACTATCCAATGTTCCCTCTAAGCTGTGGAGTCTTGTGAGTCTTGTGAGCAAAAATTCTACTTTGTGAGCTACTGGCATTAAAGTTGTGAGCGAGCGATTTGGCTGCTACATAAATTAGTTTGCTCTGGAGCCATTCTCGAACTCAGACAAAAAGGTGTGAGCCAGAGGCTTAAAAACTGTGAGCTAGCTCACACTAACTCAGCTTAGAGGGAACTAGGGCTGCCAATTCCCCCCGGGGGGCGGATTTCCCCCCGCTTTGGAGGCCCGATTTCCGCCGCTGCGGAATCGGGCCCCGGGGGAACCCCCACCCCGGCGTGCACGTCAGCCGGATGTGACGTGCTGACGCCAGGCACGCTGGGGGCGGGGCCACAGCCATCTGAGGGGAAAACTCTATGTTTTCCCCTCAAATGGCTGTGGCCCCACCCCCAGCGTGCCCGGCGTCAGCACGTCACATCTGGCTAACGTGCATGCGGCGCGCGCGCTCAAGACGCCGTCCGGGAGCCCCCCGCCGCAGAACAAAAGGTATTTGGCAACCCTATAGGGAACAGTGGCAGCCACCCTATGAAAGCCAGTGTGATGTTAAGTGTTAGAACTTCAACGTAGGGTCTGCAAGACCCAGGTTCAGATCCCCATCTTGCGGTGGAAGCTGATTGGTGATTTTGGACCAGTCACATACTTTCAGCCTAACCAACCTCACAGGGCTGTTGTGCAGATAAAAAGGAGAAGAGAATAATGTAAGCTGCTTTTGTCCCCACTGTGGAGAAAGGGGCTGTGGGAGGGGGGGATGGAGACAGAGAGCTGAAGACAGAGAGGCAGATGAAGGTAGGATGGCTGTTGGGAGGGAAGGAAATAGGGTTGCCAACTCCAACTTGGGAAATTCCTGGGCATCTGAGGGGTGGAGCCTGGGGTCTGGGGAGGGTGTGATTTGAGGAGGGGAGGAACTTCAGACCGGTATAATGCCATAGACTCCACCCTCCAAACCAGCCATTTCCGCCATGAGAACTACCATTGCCAGCCTCCAGGTGAGGGCTGGAGATCACCCAAAATTACAACTGCTGTCCAGGTGACTGAGACCAGTTACCCTGGATAAAATGGCTGCTGTTGAGGGTTGACTCTATGGTATTATATTCTGCTGAGGCTGCTTGCCTCCCCAAGCCTCACTGTCCCAAGGCTCCACCCCAAATCTCCAGGAATCTCCCAACCTGGAGCTGGCAGCCCTAAGGTGAATTGATCTCTGTAGCTGGGAGATCCGTTGTGATTCCTGGAGAGCTGCCACTGCTGCTGTGGGAGGAGAGGAAGCAGGTGGGTGGCTGGGAACACCGCCACCACTGCTTGTGGCTGTGCGGGGTGGGGGAGGAAGCAGAAGGAGGCTGGGAGAGTGTTGGGGCAGAAAGAGAGAGTGATGGGGTGGGGGCAGAAAGAAAGAGAAAGAGTGATGAGCTGGGGAGGCAGAACAACAAAGACAATGATGAGGGATCAGAAAGAGAGGGGAAGTCACATGCATGGAGGAGAGAGAGAGTAAGAAAAGGGGGGCAGAAGGGAAAAAGTGTGATAGAGGTAGGGGCAAGAGAAAAAGAAGCAAAGGTGTGAGGAATGGGATAACTACCACGCAAGTTTCTTGCAGGTCTCCACTTGTAGTTCTCCTTTTCCTCATTCCCCTTAAACAAAGAGAAAGTAGAATGTGGATCACAATCCAAGAAAATGATCAGTTCTAGCACAGTCAAAATTTTAAAATCAAGGAATTCTGTTGGAGAAGTAATATATATTTTAAGGCAGTCCATTAAACAGCAGCATTTAGCAAAAGATTATGTAATGTATGTGATAACCTTCTGATATATTTCTTGCTTGACACTCATTTTCAAGGTATTTTCCTCCCAGCACCTAAACTGAAATGCCTACACAGTCATGCTAGGGATGCCAGCCTCCAGGGGGAACCTGGGGACCCCCTGGAATTATTGCTCATCCCCAGACTGCAGAGATCAGTTCCCCTGGAGAGAACTGATACTTTCAAAGGTGGACTCGGCGACACTGTGCCCCATTGAGGTCCCTGTCCTCGACAGACCCCGTCCCTGAATCTTCAGGAGTTTCCCCACCAGGATCTGGCAGCCCTTCCTTTGCATCCCCTGGCAACCCTAAGTCATGCCTATGCCACCAGCCCATCGTTAAAACGAAAATATAAGCCCATGTATTTTGTCCTGAGCACTGTGATGGAAGAGAATAATACAAAGTGAGTAAGAAACTCCCCACAGTGCTCTCACGCTTACTTTAATAGGACAGTCCAGTCTTGTTAACAGTTCCTAAGTCTGTTTTCGGATCCTAATATATCAGTTTTATTATGCCCTGTGAACATTTCAGAAGTAAATATGTTACTCATTGCCTAATTTGTTTAAATAAGTACACAGTTCCCACAGTTGGGTGGGCTTTGGGGATTTCAGACGGGGGGATTTTCCACCATAGAATCTTGTCTTTTCATTAGTGCTAACAGAGCAACCCTTAACAAAGTTAAATCCTCCTACATTCATTGAAGTCATTTGCCTTAGAAGGATGCAACTCTGTTCAGGATTGCACTGTCACTCTATAAACCTGCAAAAATTTATGTGCATACTTAATTTTGTGCCTTGAGAGAATAATCAATAAGAGTTAAGCTTGTGTGTAGACCTTTGAAGGAACAGAGACTATCAAAGGCTGTGAGAACGTTCAACTTGCTTAACTGAATGCATTTGTATTTAACCATAGAGTGGATGCTGAATCTTAAGTTCCTAGTAAAGCTGAAGGTAATGAATAGAAGAAAATACTCCACATTGACTGTAATTTGTGTAGTACAAACTAAGTAGTTTTTCTTGGCTTAAATGGATTGCTTAAATGTCCCTGAAATTTTACTGCTTTTGTTTTGAACTCTGAAAATAACAATTCCTCCAATGTATAGAACTGAAGTAACCACACACAACTGCTGTATTTGTGAAAATGCTTTCTAAAATCTGTCTGGGGCTCAGACAGAAAACAGAAAGCACAGCTTCAGGTCCAGTTGCAGGAAAATGCAGGTAGTGTGCAGAAGTTCCTTCAGGTGGCTGAAGCATTGGGTTCTTCATGCAGTGGTAATGTAAATGTAAAAAGGTAAAGGTAAAGGTTCCCTTGCTCGAAAGCCAGTCGAGTCCGACTCTAAGTGTGTCAGAATGCTCATCTCTGTTTCAAAGCCAAAGAGCCAGCGCTGTCCAAAGACGTTTCCGTGGTCATGTGGCCGACATGACTAAACACCAAGGCGCACGGAACGCTGTTACCTTCCCGCCGAAGTGGTACCTATTTATCTACTTGCATTAGAGAATGCAAGAAATGTGTTCTATACCTCAGCAAAATCTGATACTCATGGGAAGATCTGCGTCCAGGGTCATATTCTGCAATGAATTCCTACCGAGTCGAACTGAGGGTAGATGGAACCAGGGGTCATTTTGTAGAAAAAGAGGTGCAAGAGCTCATTAGCATAACTCATTAGCATAACTTATTTGCATAGGCCACACCCCTTCACATCACTGGAAGTGTGTCAGAAGGCAACACCCACTGCTCAGGCTCCACTGGACTGTTTTGGATAGCTAGCTATTGGGGGGGGGAGGGAACGTGCAGATCTGCCCTCGCAGAGGAGGGAGAGCTTGTACCTGAATAAAACTTGGTCTTAAAGGTGCCACTGGACTGTTTTGGACCAGGGGGGCTCTGCAACTTACCTGGATGCTTCTTGCTCTGACTGAGGGCTGCTGGGAGCAGGGGGTGGGGCTTGTTGCATGTGCCCGCCCCCTGGGCTCTTTATTGCCAGAGTTCCACTCCTGTGTGCTCCTGCAGGAAATGACCCCTGGATGGAAACATCCTATTTGTTTGTAACCTTGACGATCATTCAAAGAAAATGAAATGTTTGTGAAGCTCTGTTTCATTGGCATTGTCCCTTTTTGCCTACGATGGGATCCAAGGTAATAGGCGTTGTTGCCAGGAATCCCATTTTTATGGATTTCTTTTTTAAGTAATATTTTATTAGAATGTAAAGGAAAGCCTGTTATATAGAAGGCTTTCCCTTGTTAATTGAAGCATATCTCCTGAATATGCTGAGAAGAAAGTAGTCAATTTTGGATGGACTATTTGGTCCAACTGTTTTCCTGTTAATTGAAATAAAACATAGGGCGATTTCTCACTAGAGCTGCCTCGCAGCACAGCCGCCGTTTGCCCCAACACAGACATGTCAATTTCACACCCGAAGCTCCGGGGCTGCATTTTGGCTCGGGGCTTCGTCTGATTTCCTCCGCAGTTTCGTGATCATGGTTTTTGAGGATCATGAACCTGCGGAGGAAATCGGGCGAAGCCCCGAGTCAAATGCAGCCCCGCAGCCTCGGGTGTGAAATTGACATGTTTGTGTTGGGGCAAATGGCGCTGTGCTGCGAGGCAGCTCTAGTGAGAAATCGCCCATAGATCTTCCTCCTCATTTGACTTCATTGTTGATATGGAATCTAATATGTACAACAGGAGCATGCCCTTCTGTGTAAATTCCAGCTATACCCTGATGGTGGTGGTGGGGAAGTGTTTAGGGTAACTGTAGTTTTAATACTACAAGAACAGTTAAGCTTGCCAGCCTCCAGGTGGGACCTGGGGATCCCCCAGAATTACAGCTCATCTCCAGACTGTAGAGATTGGTTCCTCTGGAGAAAATGGATGCTTTGGAGGGCGGACTCTATGGCATTATACCCAGCTGAGGTCCCTGTCCTCCCCAGGCTCCATTCCCAAATCTCCAGGAGTTTCCCAGCTTGGATCTGGCAACTTTACCCCCCCATCCCCTGCCAGTGGACAGGGGAGACTTGGGAACCCTAGACTGCTGCCAGGCCTAAGGTTGCCAATCTCCAAGTGGGACCCGAAGACCCCGCCCCCAGAATTACAACTGAACTCTAGACAGCAGAGATCTTTCTTCCTGGAGAAAATGTATGCTTTAGAGAGTGGACTCTATGGCATTATACCCAGCTGAGGTCCCTGTCCTCCCACGGCTCCTTCCCCAAATCTCCAGGAGTTTCCCAGAACTCTGTTAATCATCAAGAAAAGCTTCCCCGTGGTGGCTAGAAGGGAGGGGACCTGGCAACCTTAGAGCCAGTTTGGTGTAGTGGTTAAGTGCGCGGACTCTAATCTGGGAGAACCGGGTTTGATTCCTCACTCCTCCACTTGCACCTGCTGATGTGACCTTGGGCAAGCCGTAGTTCGGATAAGAACTGTTCTTGAAAAAAAGAGCAGTTTCTGTCAGAGCTCTCTCAGCCCCACCCACCTCCCAGGATGTCTGTTGTGGGGGGGGGAAGGGAAAGGAGATTGTAAGCCGCTCTGAGACTCCTTTGGTAGTGAAGGGTGTGATTTAAATCCAATCTCCTCCTCCTCCTCCTCCTCTTCTATTTGAGAGGATTGGATGTGATCCAGAGAATGGGCAAGAGCAGATAATCCTTTACCAAGGGATAACTCAGCACTGAGTGCATGCTAACGCTAGATAAGATGGATGCTCATACCGTCCTTTCAATTGGTGAGAACATCCTCAGGTGCTCTCTTGGATCTATGACCATGTATGGAAGCATAGGAAGTTTTTCCTGCCCTCCCCAGCCTCCACCCCCCCAAAAAAATCTCCAGGTATTTCCCAACCCAGAACTGGCAACCCGAGCAGACCCAGGTTTCAGACAGAGAGCTGAAAGCAGCCTGATTCTCTAGGCCGCTGAAATTATCAAATGTGGGGACCAGGCAACTGGTGTATTTCCCACCCTGCTTTCTTGAGTCTGCAGGAGAGGGGTATGAAACCTTTCCCAGCCACATTCTATCTCTGCCTGCCTGGGAGAAAAGATGTTTCAAACTAGATTGGCCAGAGGATCCTGGAGGACATTTTTTTGCCCTCCTCTGGGCATAGGGCAGGGGTTACAGGGGGGGTGGGGGGAGGTAGTTGTGAATTTTCTGTGTTGTGCAGGGGGCAGACTAGGTGACCCTTGAGATCCCTCCCAGCTTTGTGTTTCTGTGTAGTCAAGATAATGCTGATTAGCAGCTTACAGTGTTGTATTATTTTGGTCGGTCTTAAAGGCATTTCATGGCCTTTTGTTTCAGGATTTTACTATGCAGCAACAGGCCTACCTACCTTTTGGTTCAGAAGGGTACACACATCACCATTTGGTGAACTGTCATCAGTTTAGTTGTTCCCCACCCCAGTAATCTGTAGGGTTCCCCAGGTGATAAAAGGTCCATCTGTATGGTCCCATGGTTAGGGGCATAAATTGCAGTGAAATCAGTGAGGCTTAACTGGATATACAAGTTCCGTTTCAATGAAAGTTGTTTTTGTCTATCGCTTCCATATTGGGACCGAGTTCTGTTTGCGGCAGTAGCAGTTCTTTTAGGGTCCCGAGAATTATTATGGCTTCACAGCTCCTCCATGATTTGCTACCCAACATTTCCGTCATTTGTTCTATTAAATCTATATCTGTTCCTGGCAGTAACAGCTCTGTTGACTGCTGTTTAATGTGCGGTGCATGCTGATCTAATTACAGAGGAGGACTGAAGGTCCTGGAATAAATTTAGAGTTTTAACTATACTCCTGTTTAACTGGCATAGCAGATCTCGCAGACATTGCTGTGAAAGACAGCTTGAGCATCTTTTCTTTCCCTCCTTTGTTTTGATAAGAATGTTGCTTTTTTTTAACCATCTGAACACCATAAAAACCCTCCGCAGCTGAAATAGCCACCGAATTAAAGTAACATGCAATTATAGTAACTTCAGATTAAAGGTAAAGGTTCCCTTGCTCGAAAGCCAGTCGAGTCCGACTCTAGGGTTGTGGTGCTCATCTCCGTTTCAAAGCCGAAGAGCCAGCGCTGTCCGAAGACGTTTCCATGGTCATGTGGCCGGCATGACTAAACACCAAGGCGCACAGAACGCTGTTACCTTCCCAGTGAAGTGGTACCTATTTATCTACTTGCAATTTCTGGCTTTCAAACTGCTAGGTTGGCAGGAGCTGGAACTAGAGACGGGAGCTCACTCCGTCATGCAGCAACTCGGGTCTCGAACTTCTGAACTAGAAGTGCTCATAGAAGACAGTGGAAATATGCCAGCTTCCATGAATTGAGAAGATGGCGAGAGCTTGGCC
This sequence comes from Gekko japonicus, assembly GCF_001447785.1. NCBI lineage: Eukaryota > Metazoa > Chordata > Lepidosauria > Squamata > Gekkonidae > Gekko > Gekko japonicus. The sequence continues at coordinate 539,388 of NW_015176489.1, read as the reverse complement.
TCTGATCAGAGGCCAAGTGGAACAGTGCTACAGAAGAAACTACACAAGGCCACACTTAATAATAGTACTGCTGATCTTGCATTATGGCCAAGGTAATGTAGCCCACATTTGTAGAGGTAGTTTTTTTCAGTGGGCCAAGTGAAACTGAGGATATAGCTTTTCCTATATTTCAGAACAAATCTAATTTTTGAAAAACTTTTGCTGAAAAAGATTTAGAAAATGGTCAGAAGTGGGAAAAGTACCAATGAGTTTATTTGCTTCTGTTGCAAAATATTTCCAGGACATACTATTGCCAGTTCATCACTTGGGAGTACTAGTGACTGGAAACACTTAAGTGATATTCTGAAATGGCATGAAAAGTCATCCAGCCATTTGACTGTGTATTGCAAGCAGATGAAAACTGAATCCAGGTTTAGATCAAACAAGTGCATTGATGCAGAACAAAAGTGGATTACAAGGCAAGAAATTCAGCATTGGAGGAGTGTGCTTGAATGCTTAATAGCTATTACAGTGTTCTGGCATCACACAACTTGGCATTCTGGGGATCTTTCGACAAGCTCTTAACAGACAACGATGGAAAATTTCTGGGTTTCATACAGCTGCTTGGCAAGTATGATGAGGGAATGTACAAGCATTTGTGACATTTATCTTCAAAGGGGCACAATGACCACTACTGTGGGAAAACCATTCAGAATGAACTGATCACCCTTATGGCCAACGAAGGGTTAGAAAACATATGTAAAAGGTTGTACAAGTCTAAATATTACTCTGTCATATATGTTTCCATGTCACTTTAAAAAGTCACTTAAAAAGGTATCATTTACAGTGAAATTTGTGGATGAAGACTGAGATACATTTTGTGTAAAAGAACACTAGGGTTCAAGGTAGTTCTTGAATCAACTCGGCATGGGCTTAAGGCGCTCCTGTTGAGAATTGTGAAAGAAAACAACATGGAGGATTGCCATGGTCAGGGTTATAAAAATGGTGCCAACATGAAGAGGCATAAGAAAGTGTTTGGCAAGACTACTTACATAGAACCAAAGAGCTTCTTTCTACCCCGTGGCTGTCACTCTCTCAGTCTAGAAGTTTCAGATGCATCATCAGAATCTATTTTTCTTTTTTGGTGTGCTGCAGTGCAACTTTGTGCTATTTTCTGCCGCTGGTTAATGGTGGCAGATACTGAAAGATAATGTGCCAAACCTTACTGTGAAATCATTGAGTAGCACATGCTAGGAAAGTTGCATTGCCTATTCAGTATCAAACAAAATAACTTTATGCTGCTCTGATGGAAGCAGCAGAGTTGTCTCAAGCAGATGCAAATGGAAGTCTTCACCATGAAGCATGGTGCCCAGCAGACCAAATCATAAGACTTCAAGTTCTTGCTATCAATCATAGTATGAAAGTTTCAAAGGAATAGATGGCTTTCCTTTCAATATTTTTGTTGCATTTTTGGCAAGTATTCTTTGTTCAGGAAAACCCATTGCATAATTAAAAATGCAGATGATATGAGCCTCCTTCCACCCCACCATGAGCTTTCTACCCTCTGCCATTCTGTCTGAAATCAGGCCACCTTCCCTAAGGCCTCAGAATGGGAAGAAATAAAGTTATATCACCCCCAAGTCTTCTTCTTTCCTAGGACTGGTTTCCTCTTGGCTGCCTCTGTAGCTCAGTCCTTCTTTTCTCCTCAGCCAGGTGTGGTGCCTTTCCTTTATGAGATTCTCTGGCCCCCACATCTGGCCTATATTCAGTCCTCTTCCCCCTGTTCCACCTGGGAACC
>NW_015176489.1:530449-537567 GCF_001447785.1 Gekko japonicus | reverse complement strand
CTCTTTCCGGCTTCTCCTGTACTGTCCTTCCCAAGTCTGGGCTCAACCCGGCCTTCTGATCCTCCCCCTCCCTGCTGCAGCCTGGCTCTAGGCCAGGGGTGTCAAACATGTGGCCCGGAGGCCGGATCAGGCCCCTGGAGGGCTTCTATCAGGCCCTCAGTGGAACTGGCTGTCTTCTGCTTCTTCTTCCAGTTCTGCTGCTACTGTGTCATCATAGGTTTGCAGCTTACAGACACACACCTGAACAGCATGCTCAAGATTACAACAGCAGAGACATTTTGATGCAATAATTCAGAGCAAGAGGTGTCAGTTATCAGATACTATTAAATAAACAAAATATTGCAAGAGTGCTAACGTTTTAAGCATGTTTTTATTTTAAGTTTAAAAAATCCTTTGTGTTTGTGTCCTTTATAAAGTTTATATCTCCACTACCTGACATTACATTTTATGACACACATGGCCCGGCCCAACAAGGTCTCATTTATGTCAGATCCGGCCCTCATAACAAATGAGTTCGACACCCCTGCTCTAGGCAACCTTTCTCTCCTCACCTTCCTTGCATGGGTGAGTCAGGCCACCACCTGTCCTCCACTTGGGCAGCCAGAGTGGAGTTGAGTCAAGGCCAAGCATCAGCTCCCAACAGATTAAAATAGTTTAAAAAGTTATCAGATTTTCCAACCTTTTTGTCAGGTTATGAAGATATGTAAATTAATTGTTATTTGTCATTTAAACAGAGTAAATTGAGATTCACTCTCTGCGCTAACCCCTTGGAGCTCTGCCTGGAGCCCTGGCACCCCCTGTAGTTTAGTGCCCTGGGCAGCTGTCCAGCATACCCACCCCTAAGGTGGGTATGTGACTTGGGGGGGAAAGTGTGAGGGATGTTACCATTGCATTCCCAATAGGTTACTGCAAATTTTTTGGGGGGTGCAGGGTGGGCAAAATAGTACGTTTGGGCATCTGGTGCGTTTGATTAACTGGGAATCCTCAATCCTATATATGCTGGGTAACAACAAAGCTTTTACTGTAATTTGATTCTGGTAGGATCCCTATCTCACTGGGATACTGTCAGGGGTCATTTCGTAGAAAAAGAGCTAGGGGGACTCATTAGCATAACTCATTAGCATATGCCACTCCCCCTGACATCACCGGAAGTGTGTCCTCCCCACAGCCGGCGGCGACCTCCAGCGGGCCCCAGCAGGGAGCTCCAGGCCCCGCCCTCCTGCACCTCACCCGGGGGGATGGCGTCCCCCCGCGTCCCCCCCAAATGACCCCTGGATACTGTTCTATAGAGAAGCTGGAGTTTGGGGTCATGTGACTGCAGGCGTGGTCTCCAAACTTCTAGCCTATCCCCACATGTAGCCATAACAACCAAATCTTGGGCACTCCCATTCCCACTCGCAATTGGCTTCTGGCCAGGGATAATTTGTGACTGGAATTGGCCTATAACTGGTCATTCCCTATGGGAGAGACTCTCTCTCTGTTCTGTTCCTGCTCCCTGCTCCTGCTCTGTGCTGTTTATTGCCCCTGGAAATGTTGTCTCGAGAGACAAAGAACTGTGTTGTGACTGAAGGAGCACATGGTGTGCCAAGATGGGATTTCTCCTCAAGATCCCTTGGTGTCTAATTGGACTATATGGACTGATGCTATCCTGACTGGGTAAATATGAACCATTACTGTGTAGTTAAGGCAAACAGCCCTAGCCTTTCTTATTTTGAAATATTTTATAGTTTATATGCTAAGCTCTGTACTGAATAAACATTATCTTTGTTTCTAAATGGTCTCTGATGTTGTATCTGAGTTCCAAGCCTAAAATCCTGTAGCCTAAACGCTGACCACATATGCTACTATTGGAGGTTAAAATATTGTGCATCTCTGGGAAGAGTTGCTAATGTGTTAAGTCCCAGATGCCAGCTGAGAGATTTGAATCTCTGCTTTGAGCTGGAGGAGATTATAGACTACTGTAGAGATTCTGGTGGCATATTGTTCTGAATCCAGAGAGGGTAGCCTACCTCTGTGGATTGTTGTTTAATGTACTGCAAAAGTGCAGGATTGCCTCTCACCCCTGGAAGGCTTGAGTGGGCTAATACCTGTACAGAGGTGGCTCCTTAATGAAGGCCTGGTGGAAGAGCTTTGTCTTACAGGCCCTGTGGAACTGTAAAAGTTCCCACAGGGCCCTGATCTGGGAGCTCATTCCACCAGCATGGAGTCACCACCGAGAAGGTGCTGGCCCTGATTGTAGCCAGCCTGGCGTCCTTGGAACCCAGGATGGCCAGTCAGTTTTGAGACCCTGAACACAGTGTCCTCTGGGGTACATATGGGGAAAGGCAGTCCCTCAGGTATGTCGGACCCTGGCCATAAAGGGCTTTAAAGGTAAGAACCAGCACCTTGAAGTGAATTTGGTATGCTATTGGCAGCCAATGCAATGCCTTCAGCACAGGCTGGATGTGCTCCTGCATGGGGAGGCCCATTAGGAGCCTGGCTGCAGCATTTTGTACTAGCTGCAGCTTCCGGATTTGCGACAAGGGCAGCCCCATGTATACAGCATTACAGCAGTCCAATTTGAGGTGACCATCGCATGGATCACTGTTGCCAAGTCAAGGAAGGGAACCAAATGCCTAATCAGCTGACAATGGTAAAAGCCTGACTTGGCAGTGGCTGCTACCTGGGCCTCCATTGTTAAGGAGGCATCCAAGAGCACACCCAGACTCCTAACCTCCGGCGCTGGCACCAACAGCACCCCATCGAAGGTCGGGAGTGGGATCCCCACCCCTGACCCTATCCTTACCCCTACTATCCAGAAAACAGAGTGCAGTAGGCTTGCTAGATTCAGCCACTGACAGCATTCATAAATCAGCCAGTGTATCTTTTCCCACCACAGTGCCATATTGGCTGGAGATACTGACAAGTTGTCCTTCACTGCACTAATGTAAAATATTTGCTTAGCCTTGAATTTCAGGTTTAACAGATAGACTTTTAAATGTTTGATTTATGTTACAGGGCACATTAAATGTATGCAAGTAGCAGAAGTAAACATCCCTACAGCCATACCTTTCCCCCTCTGTGGACCCAAAGCAGCTTACATAGTAGCATAAGGGGAAGGCGCTAGGAACTGTGCATAGTGATTCATTCTGACTTGATGTTTGTCTCTTTTGTCAAAAGACTGACCCTTTCTAGCCTTGTCTCATTCCCATTAATTTGACTGCAAGACTTTTCTGTGGTTTTGTCAGGCTGTTGATGGGTTTGTGCTGGGCTAGCTGTCCTGCGCAGGCAAACCCAACAGGGCTGGAAAGGAATTCGGTGAAGCAGAACTGCATAGTGCAGTGATTAAGAGTGAGACCCCCGTGGCACAGAGGAATGGGGGGGGCAGCAATTAGAACATTCTTTTAAGTGCCCCTGCAGGTAGATGATTAAAAACACTGTTGCCAGCATCACTGAACGACAGGTAGGTCACAGTTCAGGCTGCGAGAAGGAAGACAAATTTCATATGCTTATTTCATCTCGGTTGGGAAAGTGCTAGGAAGGGGTCTTTTACCTCAGCCAGATGAATCTACTTTTCACTGGTCAATAATCTAGTCACTGGTAGTACTTTAGGATTCTGTTGGAGACAGTAGTGCTGTCTGAAGACACTGTTGTGTGAACTCTTTATTAACATTCCGCGTAATGTTGAGTCTTACTACAGGTATGGTCACCCCTCTTTGTTTCCTGGCTCGAAGAGGTCAGAATTAAGCAAGAAAAACCTCAGGCTCCTAGAAGCACTATTGCCATTTTTCTTTGCTCAGTTTTGCACTGAAAAATGGCCAGAAAGTTAGAACTGCCAGAAAGAAAACTGCATATAAACATAGGCTGCGGTCACACGCAACATTAGCCACGCAAGAGATATGGAAGACAAGCGGAGTTTCCGGTCGCGATCTCACCAGCACATCTGCGAAGCGTAGCGCTTCCGTGGCACAACTGAGGCTTCCTGCCGAAAAAGCGCAGCAAAAAACTAGTACCTTGGAGGTACTAGTTTCCAGAAACTGCGGGGCAAGGGCGGGCGTCTGATCGCGTTTCCGGTGGTATCCGGCGCCCGCCCATGTCCCCTTGCGGAAAAGGGGTTTTTTTCCACGTCTCCGTGGATGCGCACACGCACCCAACGGAGCATGCGCATTCGTAGTGCACACAAAAAAAGAAAACCAGTTCGCCGCGCCGCGCGCTTCTTCATTGCGCGCAGGCGTGTGTTGTGATCGGCACCTCTCCCTTGCCATGGAACCTCCACAGTACCTCCACAGAACCTCCACAGTAGGTCTGATCGCTTTACTGCATGTTAGTTTGCCCCAGGGCAAACAGCCACACTCCTCCTCTGCAGTTTCCTGCCCGTGTGACAGGGGCCACACTTGGACAAAGGGAATTGAATTATGTTTTAATTTAACACAATTCTTCCAAATGTTATTTTGAAATCAGTTTGGTGTAGTGGTTAATAGCAGTGGACGCTAATCTGGAGAACCGGGTTTGATTCCCTACTCCTCCACATGCAGCCAGCTGGGTGACCTTGGGTCAGTCACAGTTCTCTCAGAGCAGTTATCTCAGAGCTCTCTCAGCCCCACCCACCTCACAGGGTGTCTGTTGTGGGGAGAGGAAGGGAAGGTGATTGTAAGCCGCTCTGAGATGCCGAGTGAAGGGCAGGGTATACATCCAACTCTTATTCAAAAGTATTGGAAACAGTTTACCAGTCTTTCCTCTAATAGCAACCAAACACAAAGCATTTGAGCTTTTCCCACCATTTATCTCATGTCACAGAAACACTAGCTCTGGACGTTTTGTGTACTATAGACTGTTAGTCTATGAAGCACAGCTGGTGCAAAGGAGGGAAATCTCATTATTGAACCATAGTAATACGATATCCTGAACCGGATCCTACCCCTCCTCTACCACTCCATTGAGTGAAATTTATTTATTTATATTTATACCCCACCTTTCATTTTGGCTTACGTTGGGGGGTCTTCATCCAATCCAAGGAGCCTTCCTCCAACTCAAGCAGCTCTTCTGTTGGAAGAAGAACTATGTAAGATGGAAGAAAGCTCCTTAGGCTGGAGGAAGACTACTTGGAGGATGGTTGGTTCCAACCCTGGCTATCTCTGTGTGCGATCAGATGTCATTGCTGTTCCCTTCCAGATTTAAAATGCACAGACAGCATCATCTGCATCCCGTTTCCCAGTCGTCAGCTTCCCATTCTCACCCATCCCAGAATCGGTGTTTTCTGACACTGGACAAAGTCCAAGGTTTATGTGTTGTCTGGTTTCGCCCCACGTTTCCAGGTGTCTGAACTCTCCACCATGGTCTCAAGTTGGAAGGGAAGTCTGAACCTTCCCTTCCGTTTGTGCTCCTTAAAAAAAAATCAGTTAGCGATAATGTGCCTAAGTGGATCTCCACCACAGGGTCGTGAGGCACCACTTGTTCATTTATGCTCTGCAATGTTTTGTTGGGATCGGGAGCCCCCAGGGGGTTGCTTTTGAGTGACAAATTCAAGAAAAACTACCCTTTCTGCTGTTTCTTGGGATGGGATGGAGGTGGAAATAGTCCCTATTTAGGCTCCCGTATCAGCAGCCAGGATTCTGCCCACGGAACTTTACTCCAAGCCACTTCATAATATAGCTCTGGCAGGTAAGGTCTATGGGGAGAGAAAAATGAGTGGGAAAGCGAGTGATTTCTGGTGGAGAAATGCAGTTGTATAGGAACCAATGAGATCACAGTACTTTTAGGAAGGGGTTGTGGAGCTGTCAAAAAGGAGCCAGTGCTTCAGCTACGTGCTTGTGTCATGTGGTCATGTGTGAAAAACAAACCCGCTCCGTGGTTACCATACAGCAATAATCTGAACAGTCAACCACAGAGTGAGCGCATGGTGTGGTGAGTTAAGGGTGAGATGTCTGAACAAACTCTCTGTGAAACCCCCCTCCCCAATGAAATTAGAAGCATGGCCAGAACACACTAAGCCTGTCATCTGACTGCAAACTTAAAGAGCATTGTTTATTTAGGGAAACTATATTCTACCTTCCTTCTGCCCAAATTGTACAAGGCAGCTCACACACATCTAGGGCGGGGGATGCAGGGAAGGGCTGTCAGATCAAGGTTGGGAAAGTCCTGGAGATTTGGGGGTGGAGCCTGGGTAGGACAGGGAGCTCGGTGGGGTGCAGTGCCATAAAGTCCACTCTCCAGAGCATCCATTTTTCTTCAGGGGAACTGATCTCTGTAGTCTGGAGATGAGCTGTAATTCCAGGGGATCCCTAGGTCCCACCTGGAGGCTGGGATCCCCACGACACATCAGATGGAACAAAATCCATAGCATTACCACTTTAATAGTAAATTGGCTGGCCCCTATATGGAAGACAAATACAGCTGGGCAAACCATACTGCAGACTCAGATGATTCCCCAGGTATGCAGAAAAATATGGCTAAGTCCTTCTTTTTAAAAACCTTTAAGAACAGCCTGAAAATGCTCTGGGACAGAACGGGTGACGATTGAGATTAACTGTGTGCCAGTCAAAGGGGGAAAGAGGGAGAGAGAATCGTCTGCTTAAACTTATGAGCTTAGAGAATTCTGATACAGAAGGTTTGGGAGGCTAGAAATTTTCAAGTTGTTTTCTCCTGCAATTTCTCAGCTTGTAAATATCTCACAGAATCTCTCCCTATATATAATTGAGTATGAACATTCTATATTGAACATTCTAAATTTCACTTCCTTAGTGTTAGGCCGGAAAAACTGCCACTCAGAAAACACTGGCTGGGTTCTGGCTGCTTTATGCAGTCCCGCCCAGCGTTCCAAGGTCATTTGCATATGGAAGCTGATTGGACGTCACTCCATTCCACACCTCAAACTCCCCCCCCCCCGCAAGGCAGTTAGATTGTTAGGCCGGAAAAACTGCCACTCAGAAAACACTGGCTGGGTTCTGGCTGCTTTATGCAGTCCCGCCCAGCGTTCCAAGGTCATTTGCATATGGAAGCTGATTGGACGTCACTCCATTCCACACCTCAAACCCCCCCCCCCCCGCAAGGCAGTTAGAATGTCAGTTGTATATGGAACCTTCAAGGTCTTTTGCATATGGAAGCTGATTGGACTTCACTCCATTCCACACATCAAACTC
>NW_015176489.1:504075-528784 GCF_001447785.1 Gekko japonicus | reverse complement strand
GTCCGTTTCCACCCCCCACTCCAGGACCAGAGACAGAAGCCTCCGGTCGCCCGCTCCCTTCCCCTCCCCCACCACCCACTCCTTGGCCGGCAACTGGAGGCCGGGTCCCTTCCCCCCCACTCACTCCAGGGCCAGCAACAGGATGCAGAGGCCTCCGGCCGACGCCGCCGTTCCCCCACCCCCCTCCCACCCTCACCCACTACTGTTTACCTTACCACCATCCAGCCTATGCGTTCGTTACAGACCACATCTTTCTAGATCCCGTTGTATCGGTTTCACAACGGGCTTTTCTGCTAGTAAAACTATAAATAACAATAAAACATGTAACAATATAATATTGGCTTCCATATTGCTAAGAGCAACAAAACACAACACGCAAGTAAGGCCTATTTTATGCAGTTTCCTGATGACTAATGAAACTAGAGCCAAAATCAAAACATTAGAAACCTAATTAGCCAAAGGTCCACTGATAAACATGGTGCCAAAATGATGAAGTGGTGGCAGGCAGCCTGTCAAGGGAATCGTGTTCAACTGCAGCAGCACCACTGAAATGGCTCTGTCCCAAGTTACCACCCACCTCCATTTGTTTTGCTGGGGCACTTGAGCAAGTCTCTTGTGGTGATCTCAGGCAGATGTAAGTGGTGGCTCAGATGGCTTTTGCTTAATTTTGACTTGATTGGAGCTTTGGCCCCAAGTACCTTTTTTACACCTGCCCCAGCATCCCAGCCTTTCCAAACTGCTGGTGCAAGCAACCAGGCAGGAGAGGGGGGAGGGGGAATGCCAGGGCAAAGCAAAGGATGGTATTGTTCTTTCACTGTTTTTCCCATTCATTTTTATCAATCTGATGAATAAATCAAAGCAGGCTTTCATTTGCTTAGAGACATATGCAAACCCCATCTTCAGCACTGGAATGGCAGATTGGGTTTATACACTACAGACCAATGATGTTTCCCTATGAACAATGTAATAGTGTCATGCCCTGTGCTAGTTCGGTCATTTAATTCTCACCCCTTCACATGGCCTCCTATATATTATAAATTGGTCTAACAGGTTTGGGAGCAGAATGAGAGTTAAGGAACTAGACAAATTTCAGCCTTTGACTTCTGGCAAAAATTTGGTCCTACTATAAAATATGTCAAGGGAAGAATACTGTCAATTGTCCTTGTAGGAATCTCAAATGTTCTCAAATTCACCTAAAGGGATTCAGAACAGGATAACATATAAAAATTTGAAAGGAGCATGTCTTAAATAATTTGTGCTTCTTCATTATAGAGGAGATACAAATTTGAGAGATTTTGATCCAGTGCTTGAAGTGTTGATTACATAGATGAAATATGTATAATATAAAGGTAATTTACTGGATTTTAGGCCTTTCAGCTACAAAGTTCTTCATTTGCAACATTACCCTTGCTTTTTCATTAAAACTTCATCCCATTTTGCTGATAGGTGGCATTAAGATACGCATAAACCACTGAGAGAGAAAACAAAGTACCATTGTACCAGAGTGTGCATGTTTGATGTTCCAACTATGCCTTTAGAACATGTCAAAGAAAATAGTCTGCTTTCTCACAGACTAAGAAAGCAATATGAGCACAATTGAGATATTCATCTAAACTCCATTCTGTTTTGGAAAAAGTATTGACTGTTGCATAAATAAGTCACTACTTATGGAAAACCCTTCTCAAAGCATACTGTAACCAAGAATAAACTGCAAAATAAAGAATTATAGAATAGTAAAAAGCTACATTTGGTTCCAAAATATGAATTGAATCCTACAAAAATGTTTTGAAAACATTGGAACTCATACTGGACTGGTAGTCAAACAATATAATATTCAGAACTGCTACACAACCATGCACCGCACCAAGCTTTTCTTTGCTCCATGTGATAATTTGTCAAAATAAGTGTAAATTGGTACTTGAATCTTCTCAGTTACCATTTAAATTATCTGCAAATGTATTTAGTTTGTACATAGCTGACAGGCAACTACCATAGTAATAAGACAGACAATAAAAGTACATTGAGACTCCATTGGCCTACAAAGGAGCACATGGATTTCTGAGCAACCCATGGATTCCTAGGAACATCTATACAAGGCAGGACGGGGGAACCTAGTCACCACATTTTTTTCAGAGACACTAAGACCCCAGGCCAAAGAACTGAAAGGCCAATTCTTCAGGGTGGTGGGACTTTTGATTTTGTTTCTAACTGAAGCAACACAAATTGCCCAGTAAACTGCTTCTGAAACTTGTGACAACTTAAAAACAACTTGTGAAATGGAACAGCTGTTCAGAAACAGAAAACTTACACATTACTACAGGAAACTTGCAGCAGTAGCTTTAAACAAGCTGTATAGGATAGCCCACCCAAACCTGTCCAGGAATGAGAGGGAATCCTGTACCTTTTGCAGTACATCAAACAACAACCCACAGAGATAGGCTACCCTCTCTGGATTCAGAACAATATGCCACCAGAACCTCTAGAGAAGTTTCCCCTCAACCTGAGATTAGAGGTTCAAACTCTCAGTTGGTATCTAGGGCTTAACACATTAGCAACTCTACGCAGAATTGCACACTTTACACTTAATGGTAGCTTGTGGTCAGCTAGGCACAGGAAATAGACTTGGAATCCCAGTTACATCATCAAACACAAGTTAGAAATAATCAATATCTGTATTCAGTCAGAGCCTTGCAATTAGACTATAAAAGACTGCAAAACAATAAGCCTAAGGCGATTTGCCTTACCTACACAGTAAAAAGATACATATTTACCCAGTCAGGATAGCATCAGTCCAAATTAGTCCCAAAATAGTCCAAGGGATTTTGAAGGGGAATCCCATCTTTGCACTCCATGTGCTCAAGCCACAGAGCAGTCCTTTGTCTCTTCAAAGGACAGCATTTCCCGGTGCCATAAAACAGCAGAGAGCTCACGAACAGGAACAGAGAGAACAGAACAAGAGCAAGAGAAACTCTCCCATAGGGGATTGACCAGTTATAGGCCCATTCCAGTCACAAATTAGCCGTGGCCAGGAGCCAATTGCGAGTGGGAAGGTGAGTGGCCAATTCTTGGTTGTCATGGGTGCAAGTGGGGATAGGCTGGAAGTCTGGAGACTTCCTCTGCAGTCAGGTGACCCCAGACTCCATTCTCCCCATCGGCTACGTGACAGAACATAAGAGATGCCAATGTTGGATCAGGCCAAAGGCCCATCCAGTCCAACACTCTGTATCACACAGTGGCCAGAAATACCAGTGCCATCAGGAGGTCCACCAGTGGGGCCATCCCACTGTTAGACCCTCCCCAAGCACCCTAGTGGGGCCCTACAGTCTAGCTTCTAGCATGGAAGTGTGAAGAATGTGGGTTTATGGCATGGCAATTGAGGCCATGGGGCCCACCATTTGGCTTGTAACAGGAAATAAGGCATAGCCTGGTATCAGAAAGATAGCACAGGAGAATGCAGGAGACATTTAGAAATCAATATTTCTATACACAAGCCATGAGAAATCATTTCCCCGAGTAGATTCTGTTTGCAAGTAGCACTTTTCTTTAATGTTATGCATCTTACCGAGCACATCAGATGGTAGACTGCATTCTATAATAGGATACTGCTGCTCTGCTTTGCATGCATTGAGCACTGCATACATCAGGGGTCCCCAATGGGGTGGCCATTGACATCTTTCCTGGTGCCTACGTTTTTAGAAAATGGGTGGGGCCAGGTGGCATTTTTGTCCAGCAAGGTTTCTGATCGGTCATTGGAAATTTGATTGGTTGTCCAGATTTTTTAAAAATGCTGGGGAATTTCACATTACCTAGTTTCTCCCGGTTTCAAGCCGGGAGTCTTCCGTTTTCAGTTGAACCGGAACAGGGCTGCCATTTCACACACGGCTTGCCCCTACCGGAAAGGAACCGGATAAGAAGCAGTTTGGCGTTTCACACACGCACCGCTTTGGTTTCCCACCGTTTTCTTCCCGCGCGGGTGAGCGAATTTTTTTTTAAAGGTTCGGCTTATAGCAATATATTGATATATCGCTATACCAGAACCTCAAATGGTCGCAATAACGATCCCATTGGAATGCGACTCCTTAGGGGTTCAGGTATATCGATATAAGCCGAACGTTCCCAAAAAAAAAAAAGCCCGCGCGGGCGAAAAAAGGCGGGAAAGAACCGTAGCGGAACTGGGAGAGGGAACGGCAGACTACTCTGAAGCGGTTTACAGTTAAAACGCTTCAGTCCCAGTTCCTATACGGAACAGAGACTTTTGTGTGTGAAATGGCAGTCAGATCCCGGTAGGCAACCGATTCTCAACCAGGTTCTGTCTGAAATGACAGACCAGAACCTGGTTGAGAATCGGTTCCCTACCGGGAGATATCGCCTGTCTGAAATTCCCCGCTGTTTTGGCATCAGCTGCCAGCACAACACAAGGATCTTTGCTATGTAACTGAAGGTAAGTCGGGGGAGCTATTTTGTGGCTGGTTTTGCCTCCTGTGGCAGCCATTTTGTGGCTGTGTCAAAATTCCAAAGGTGCCCACATGCTCAAAAAGGTTGGGGAACCCTGGCATACATCAGCCGAGTTCAGACTGGCAGTTTGAAGCGGGAGGGAGTCATGGCAAAAAATACCCGGAACAAACTGTTCTGGGTTTTCCCAGTCACACTGCACTGACTGATGCAGGAGCATACTGGGGAGGAGGTGCAAGGGAGCATTCACACTGTTGGCCCTCCCCTGCCGGAGGCATGGCTGTAAGGTGCAGCTTTCTTTTTGGTAATCTGGAGATATGCGCTTATGCACATAAGTGCTTATGCGCATAAGCACACAAGAAAACCCGCGGCTTTCGGCGTTCACACTTCGTTGGTACGGGATCCACGTGGGATAATCGTGTTTTCCAGGGTTTGATACCACTTTCACCAGGTATCTCTTAAACTCGGGAGGGAAGCATTACAAGACGGGTCGAGTATGGCTGGGGAACGCTGGACAGATGCGCCTGTGTGAACGGCCCCTTTAATCCGGTTGTGGAACGTTTCTGAAACGTGCCTATATCAGGGCAAACTGCCAGTCTGAACTTGGCCATCATGTATCATTTGTATAAGTAAGGTTGTAGAATGTAAGGAGAATTCCTTGAAACAGCAACATTGCATCTAATATTGCACTGACTACTCAGTTACTATCAGTGTTTGTCTGAAACAATGAGGATTCTAACTGAGTGTAAATAATGATCAGCTTTTGTGCTAAAACTATATATTCCGGTGTAACTATGATCAAGTTGATTGTTAGTGCACTTGGAAGTAAGTTCCACTGGTCCTCCAAGTGTCAACTGCAAACAAATAAACTCCCCCCTTCCCCCACCATTTCTGCATTAATAAACAGAAGCAAATGCCTAATAATGCCAAGTGACCCATGTAAACAATCTCTGAAACAAAACCCCCCCAATCCATATCTTAGAATGCTACAGCTTCTGGCCAATTGTATATCTATACACAAGAGATGCTCTCTAGATTTTATTGAAGCAAGCCTGCAAAACTGGACATCTACACATTTCCTAGTGGAAAACAGCTCCACAGTTCTCCTCTTCATCCATCTTTAGCCACGCTGTCATGTGTTCTTTCACATCTCAGACACAATATTCAGTTTCAGCCCTACAAGAAGTTTTAGCGCCGCCCTGGTGGAAGAGGATTTTCACTGGATATCATCATCATCAAACATATCTTCAAAACCTAACAAAAATAAGAAAATCAATTAACATCACTGCAAGAATTCATCCTTATAACCATGAATAAAATCATGTACATTCTGAAGAGTTTAACAATAACATGAAGCTTACAGGGGGGGATGACTTACAGAACATAATTAGCAATCATTACAAGACCTTCAGTTGAAAATAACCGATAATGATGCAATGATAAGCACTTGGTTAACATTTGAAAATGTGGCTGAACTAGTTTAAGCCTGTAACATACTAATTTCTGGAATTGCCTTCTCTTTAGCGATCCAGCCTAAGTTTCTTAAGTATGGATTTGGAGCGGGCCCTGATGTTGACTACCAGGAGTGGAAGTTTTTTGCAGCCAAAACATAACACGACCTTTTGTACTTGGTTGGAGTTGTTCAGCCACTCTACCAATATCAAGTCAACATACTTAATCAGCAAAATGGACTTTAGATGCCTCACTGCAAGGGGTTTTGTGCGCCAAGATGGAGTGTGGCCCTTAAAGTCACAGATCATTAAACATATTTTATGTGATTGTAATAACAAATGCCAGGAAGACGCTGACCCTAAATTAAAGTTGAGGCTAGTAGTGGTATCCTGAGGAGAACGGGACCAAGAGAGGGATGCTGGTATTCAAGGGTTTTTTCCCTCTGCTACTTTTTTATGGCTCCGGCTTTGGCAGATTAGATGGTCCAACTTAGAATGCAAAAGAGTTAAACTGCTGTAAATATGCTCCATAGTTCTCGCAATAAGGATGCAGAAGTCAGCCAAGATGCAGCCAGAGGCTTGAACAGAGTCATTTTCATGGGAAGACCCTGCTGCTTGGCCAGGCACTCTCTCAGACCCAGGGGAATTCAAGTTGTAAGCAAGGTCACCATTGCTGCAGCCACTTCCATCATTAAAGGACTCAGCGATTGAAGTGCTAATTGTAGCAGTTGAAGCTCTGATTACAGAAGGGGAATCAGGAAGATTTGCCAAAGCAGAGAATCTGTTGCTAGTGGGTAAAGTAAAGGTTTCCTTGCTCGAAAGCCAGTCGAGTCTGACTCTAGGGTTGCGGTGCTCATCTCCGTTTCAAAGCCGAAGAGCCAGCGCTGTCCAAAGACGTTTCCGTGGTCATGTGGCCGGCATGACTAAACACCAAGGCGCACGGAACGCTGTTACCTTCCCACCAAAGTGGTACCTATTTATCTACTTGCAATTTCTTGCTTTCGAACTGCTAGGTTGGCAGGAGCTGGAACTAGAGATGGGAGCTCACTCCATCATGCGGCACACTCGGGTCTCGAACTTCTGAACTACCGACCTTCCACAGCCTGCAGTACAGCGTCTTAACCACTTGAGCCACCGCAGCTCCTTGCTAGTGGGTATTTGGATGGAAAAATAATCTCCTATCTTCGATTGCTTAGAGTGGGGGGGGGAGAGTTCTTCCAGCTCCCTTGGATGCTTGGATGGCCCATTGTAAACTGGGTGAAAAAAGCTTAGAGCCTCACAAAGTTCAGAGTAGCAGGCAAGCTGTGTACTTGATAAAAGGGCTTGACAAACTCAACACCTGGGGGCTGCTTCCTCTCCCAAAGCTCAAATCCCAATTCTTACTCACTTCTGGCAGCAGCCGTCAAGCCATTCTAAGACAGTAAAAGCTCTAACACACTCTTAACCAAGCCCAGTCAGGAAACTGTTTCTTGGAGATAGCAAGGTTTTCTGCCTTAATTGGCTTGCTGTGTAAATCATTTCTTGCAGGAGGAACCTCCAAAGATAACAGCAAGTTAAAAGAATGCTTAACAGCTACTTCCAGCAAGCTAAATAAATGTCTTCTACTTGATGCTGGGTGGACTATACAGTATTTACTGTTACCAAAAAAAGAAAAAAGCTTATCAAGCAATAAATTTTTTAAAAAATCCTTAGAATCCTCGGAGCTCTGCAGTATGCATCTGTGCCGGTCAAATTTTGGCTTTGCCTTTTGTTTAATTCTGATTTGAATTCTCTCACTTTCTTAATGTTGAATCTAACAGGTTGAAATTAGTCCTTAACAAAATTAGGTCTATAGGTATACCTCTAGATTCGCTTTACTTATCATCTGCCTCAACAGCATTTCAGATAATTAAATGTAGGCTTTTAGATATCCAATTTCAGCATCTGACTAAGGCAGCTTGGAAAACTTGCTCTCCAATTCATCTGGAATTATCTCTGATACCTGGGCAGATAGCCTCTTATTTCTGTTCTTTAACTGATCCCCATCAAAGAATGGCATTTAGGCTAGCCAGATTTAACGTACTGCTGTTGGCCATCTTCTTTGGAAGATGTCAAAACATCCCCTATGAATTTAGACAATGCCCCTGTAGCCTGGGTGCTATTAAATCAGTTCCCCATGTTCTATTAAACTGTCCATTAGACATTAAGATCCGAGAAAAATTTCTGAACTCCCTTCTCTGTACATGGTGTGGCCTCCCTGACAGTGTCAAGGTTCAGCGGTTACTTTCTGGATACAACTTTCTCATAACCTCTAATGTCGCCTGTTTTCTCCAGTCTGCAGTTCGATTCAGGGAAGCTATTAATTGATCAATTTCATTTTGGTTGGCCTTACAATCGATGCATTAAATTTTTTTTAATGTACTTTTATCTTTGATATGCCAATAAAAGTTGTCTGTCTGTCTGACTACCAGGAGTTACTTGTACTGCTGAATATTTGCTTACATGGCAGCAGCACCTCACAGTTCATTCTAAGAGACATTCTTGGTTGAGCGTTTACTTGATCCAACAGAAGTATCTATTGCATTAGCTTAAACACAATAACCATTTCTATGGGACTATATCCTGGCAATGGCCATTTTTCAACTTTGATACTACAGAGGAAGGAACAAGAAAGTTATTTCAAGTAAAGTTACTTGGATTAGAATAGAAATCCTGAATGTATAAGTTTAGGTATATTCAAGGGCTGAATATCATGATGTGCAGCTCTCTAAAATACTCTTTCAAAATATATTTCATATAATATCTCTAGGATGGGTCTTTTTCTCAGGCATTTGTATTACTCCATACAGAGGGTTGAAATACTCCTCCATTTGCCTCAACCCAGCGTACAAGTCATTCTGGTCCTGGGCTTCCGTGCTACTAATGTAAAATATTTACTAAAAATAAATACAAGCAAGGCTCTAAAATATATGACAGCCTAGATCAGGGGCATCAAACATAAGGCCTGGGGGCTGGAACCGGCCCATCCAAGGCTCTTATGTGGCCCACGAGCAACTGGTCCAAGTGAGGGAACAGGACTCTGCTGGGGGGGGGGGCGGGTGAGTGGGCAGAACCACTCCAATTGTGGCTTCAGCATGGCAGAACAACCTCACTTGCAGCAGTCAAGCAGAAGCTCTTCACTTCAGGGGCAGCCTCACTGGTAAGTCGGGAGCCCTCGCAGCCACATTCATGCCTCTCCACTCAGCCTGCAGCTCCAGGGATGCTGTCCTGGATGGCCAAGGGGATCAGCATTTGCACGTGGGTGGCTGTGGATGATCCTCTGTTGGGTCCTGCTGGTGGCCAGCTCCGCCACCATAGTCATGCCCCCCCATGTGGCAGCTGTGCTTTGGCCCATGGGGGGGCATTCTTTGCCAGTTTCTTCCACACACTGGGGTCTAGTTCTGCCACTGAGCACGTGACTCAGCAGCCGGGCCTCCTTCCCCCATGGACCACCCGATGGCCTTCAGATGTAGGTGGCTGCCGCCTTATGGAGGGGGCAGTGCAGCAATCTCCGATTATACTGGTCGCTGGGCAGCCTGGGGCACGCAGTGCCCACTCCCCCATCAGATGACCGGCAGTTGCCACCGCATGGGGCTGGAATGGCTTGCCAACAATCTTTGGCTTGAACACCCAGCATCACCCCACCAGCTACATGGGCATCTCTGGCTTAGCAGGCTTTGCTTGGCCTGGGTCCTACTATGCACATGGCCTCAGACCTGGAGCTGCTCCCACTTCCTCAGACAAGGGGGGGTAGTTCAGGTTGTCTTCCCAGTCCCCTTCCATGGTGGCTTGGGGGCAGGGGGGAGCTTGCAACATCCAGCTGCTTTGCATTTTTACCCTGGGGCCTGGATTCACAGAAGTGGCAGAGGGCTACGGAAGGGGTTTGATCTGCGCACACACCCCAGCCCATGGGGCCTTGCACTGAGGACACACCAACTCAGAGCTTACCAGCTGCTGTCCTTTTTATGTCAGAGCTGGCCCTCGTAACAAATGAGTTCGACACCTCTGGCCTAGTTCTCACTTACATCAGCATTCCAGATTTTTGGTGGCAGTTAGCCATGGAATTTAAATGATTCCTACTTGTTCTCTATGTGTTTTGACCACCATGCAGAAACATTTGTCAATAGTTTCAATACAGGTAGCACAGCATTAATCCAGGTGCTCAACAGCTGGTGTTGCCTCAAAAGTTAGTCCTGTTAACTTGGGTTGCTACAGAGATCAGAAACTGGTTTCCCCCTATACATCTCTTAAGTCTTGAAAAAAATAAAAATAAATCTAGTTTAACCCACAGTTCTCCCTTTATGGGAACTCTCCCCCAAGACAAGCTTTTGCTTTTAATGATTAATTCCAAGCATTTACATGTCAGCACATGTTTACCCCACTTTCTCCTCCAGGCTCATGGTAGCATACATGATTCTTCGCTGATCCTTTACTTTATATCTTCACAACAAACCTGTGAAGTAGATTAGGCTAAGAGATTGGCCCAAGTAACCTTAATGGTTGAATTGGTATTTGAACCTGGGTCTACCCAGTTCACCACTATATTACACTAACTAACAATGGAAATCCATGTAAGAACTACTAAGGAATGGCTAAAATAATAGGCCTCATTTAAAACCAAAATGTAACTAATACTTACTGTTAAAGAAGTCTGCGTGTACTGCCTTTTCATTAGCTGCTAAATCCATCAATAGACCTGTACTTCCTCCAGCCTAAGAAATAATGATACTTTTATCATCCGTAACAGTAAAACATAATTAATATGTACACAAGTGCACAATCTTGGTCTTTGAATCCATTTATTAGTATTTTTTTAGATATGTCACCCAAACCATCTCTCCTCTGTTTGTTGACAGCTGAATATCAACAATGACAAGTTCACACAAACTTATGTCCCATTTTATTACCACAGAGTTAAGTAAAACAAGTAACTAAGAACAAATAATGTCAGAATTCTCTGACAGACACCAGGGGAGAAGGGGGAGGAACTATAAAGAAGGTATCTCGAGCAGCAATGGCAGTAAAGCACCAAAAGGTTACTGAATCACAGCAGATTTAAAATTCTCCATTATAGGTCAGACATTTCTCAACAAAGCATTCATGCACATTTTTATAACATCAGCAGAAAATTTAGATTCTTCACTCTGAAGTGTGTAAGCATCCTCACTCCCTTAAACATCCATACCATCAAGCTCCATAAACCAAGCAGGCGGCAAACATTTTGTCACAGTAATTCTGCTAATCTTCAAGACACCTTAAAACACCCCTGTATTCGATGCAACAGAATAACACAGATACCCCAGTGGAACACCCTTCTATGCTTTCCCACCCGCTTCCAGCTCCTTGGGGAGGGAACACTACCAGCACCGAAAATATTAGTCACCTGAAGAGCAATCCGAAAAAGAACTACACCCTTCAAGACCAATAGCCTGAATAGGGTACAACTCTACTGCAGCTGGTACCGCAAGTATATTCCTTGTCCACCCCTTCCCCGGGCCCCAGGGCGACTTTCCCAAGGCTCCCTCTTATATGCCTCCTTTACCAGAGCAGAGGAGGTGCTGCTGGCCTGGGGGCGAGGGTGGGGGAGCCTACTCGCCTATCTCGCCCTAGAACCCCAACCAAGGGCGGCGCGAGAACGCCCCTCCCCTATCGCGGCAGCCTCCTCACCTCGTCGAGATCCACATAAGGACCCGCGCCCTCAGGAAACATCTCATCCACCGCGGGCTTCATCGCTGCCGTCTAGCTTCTCTCCCTTCTACTAATATCCGGTCGGAATGGGAACTGACTTCCGGCCAGAAGCCACGTGGCTACTCTAGGCGCGGGGAGAGGCTTCTCCTCTATGGTGCCCTTCCGATGCCTCGGAAAGGCTGTTGCTCAGAAGAGGGCATTGGGGTTCCTTCGCATGCTCTGCCTGGATCCGCGAGAAAGACGTTCCCATGTTACATGGGGGCCAGTGAGTTTGGTTTCTAGGAACTGCAGTAGAATTTATTCTCCAGAAAACATGCTGAGGATCGGATTGTGTTGTCAGCTCCCTTCGTACCTTTACTGTGCAGAAGGGAGTTTTGTAGTGTAGTGGGTAATTTGTTAAGTGAAACCTTCCTAGAACTCCGTCATCTCATTTTAAAGCAGGTTGCTCTTTGTGGGCCATGTCCTATAATCAATCATTGGTGACTGCAGAAGCGCTTTTTAATTTTTTTTTGATGAGAC
Source organism: Gekko japonicus (assembly GCF_001447785.1). Lineage (NCBI taxonomy): Eukaryota > Metazoa > Chordata > Lepidosauria > Squamata > Gekkonidae > Gekko > Gekko japonicus. Next base: position 516,656 of record NW_015176489.1, on the reverse strand, counting down.
CTCTGTTCTTTGTTCTTTTTTTGTTGAAAGAGTATCTGATGTTGCTTATTTGGAATTCACTGACACAAGATGCGGTGTATTGTAAATGGCTGTAAAAGGGAACTAGGGAAGTATATGCTGTTAGCTTCGACAGGTAGATTAAACCTGGTCAGAGGCAGTGTACCTTAGAATACTAGTTGCTGTTAGGCAACAACAGAGGAAGGCTGTTGTCTTCATTTGTTGTGGGAAGAGGAAGGGAAAGGGATTGTAAACCACTCTGAGACTCCTTTGGGTAGTGGAGGGTGGGGTATAAATCCAATCTTCTCTTCTTCATTTCCTCCTTGCAGGCTTCCTAGGTGCATCCGGTTGGCCATTGTGCAAATCTACATGCTGGACTAGCAGAATCTTTCTGTGGTGCAGCTAGACTTTCCTTGTGTTGATAAAACCCAAACCAATTAAGATTAGTGGGTGCCTTCTGAGTTTTGTGTGGTTGGTTTCCACAAACAGAATTTGTGGGATGGGGAATGTGGACATATCCTGTGAACAGTTTCAGAGTACTATGTGTGTGACTGTGTGTTGGCCTCAATTCCTGCACATGTAGTTCCCACTCTAAACTGGACTGCCTGGGATATGTACAAGGAATTTCACTCACACACACACACACTGCATTACCCTGAAGTGAAATTGTCCAGGGAAGGAATTGATTGGTTTGTTGTATGAAATGCAGTCATCTGTATATAGGAGTCATACTCCTTCTGAACCTCGCTCACCAAATATTAGTTTACATAAATTGTATGGTGAGTTCTGTACCACTGAGAAGTAACTGGTGCATAAAAGTGCCTGCAAAATCTACAAATAAAAACATTTCCCACAGCAATTTAGAAAACTTGTTCAGATGAAGAAGAGCTGTATCCAAATATTTTCCCATAAATACCTTCCAAAATAGGGATTAAGAGGCATTTTCAAAAGTAAACCGCATGAGAATCAAATAATTCTTTATTCAATTTGCAGAAATATATATATATATATATACACATACATATATAGTATAGATGATCTGCTAAAAAGAAATCATGATAGCATCGCTAGTATTTAAAAAAACAGAAACAAACATGAGAAGCTGCATGCTTGATACAAAGGAAGCCTTATAACAACACAGTTGTTAAGCAAGTAATTTTGGTGTTTCTTGGCAATTGTGAAACTCATTCAATCTATGAGCACTGGGATTAGCCCAGCAAGTTAGTGCTCATGATATGGGACAGCATATCCAAGAGTATTTCCAAGTGGCTGGTGAGCAAAGAAGGTTCTGGCCAGTTCATTGATTCTGTGGTACGCTCCCAAGGTCCGGAAGTACTCCACATATGACCAGAAATCATTGGACGAGAAAGGCCAGTAAAGCATGCCTGCAGGTTCTCTGTAAGGGTCTAAAAAAATAACAGAATTATCTTAATATATGACACTTTCAGGAAACAAAGCTCGCTATAGGATCCAAGGTACCTTTCATTTTATTCCATACAGCTGGTACCACCTTGACCAGCCAATTTGATAGAGCATTATTTATTCACTTACTTTATTTATAGCCCTCCTTTCTCACTGGGACTCAAGGTGGATTACAAAATATAGAAAATAGAAAACAGCTGCTACTGTGTGTTTTTCCCTGTCCTGTAAACGGACTAACCCATTCATGGAACAAAAGACATGATAACAAAAAAATCTTTCTTAATTTCATATCTTCAGAGTTGTTTGCCTGACTTACAATGTAACAAAAGGTAGAAAACTCCATTGGTTTTTAATGCCTGAGCACTACAAATGTCCAGGGATGCTGGTATAATTTGGCGAGAGGGAAGGGAAAAGGAAGCAGAACTAGAACACATAAAATCTGAATTATAAACCACAGCACACCTTTAAAATGTGGCATAATTCTAAATAACCCCATAAATATGAATTGTGGGACATAGTACCTGAATTTCAATTTTGAACTGGATGTGGCACATCACTGATTTTTAATCAGCTTTGTGCTGTATGTTCATTTAATGGGCTCAGTTGGGGGAGTCAGTTCCCATCCTTTTGATGTTGCAATGGTTAAAAACATCCCCAGCTAAAACCAAAAATAAAATAGCAAATTCAAAATCCTTCTTCACTTTTCCTTTAATAGATGCCTGCCATTCTAACCCCCTGAAAGGGCTTCACTTTTTACAGAAACTTTGTAACACCTATTCCAAAGGTGTATATAGTTTTGAACCTACTAAATCTTATGACACTTTGCCAGGGTCTGATTTTACTCTCTCTGAGATCAACAGAAGTCTTTCTTCTGACATCAGTGAACTATTGAACAATGTATTTGGACAGGTTCCCACTATAGGTTTGGGGCTGGGGGTGGGAAAGAGAACTTTAAAAACTTTACCATCTTCATCCTCAATAGGCCTGGCATCTGCAAATAAGCAAAAGATTCATCACCACTGGATCTGTAATGGAAAAACTTTGCAGAGGAAATACCTGCTCTGTCACACAAAAACAAACCGCTAAGCTTCTCGTTTCTAAACTGTCTGAATAAAGACTCTTCTGTTCTCCCCCTCACCCATTATGGATCTCAACAACTTCTACTAATGGGAACTAAATGTTAATTATATTCAAATATTTTTAAAAGGAAGACTATATGCACAGAGCAGAGGACTGGTCATACCAAAGGATATACCATACGTATTTAAGTATAACAATCAAGATACCTGTCAGTGCATTCGCCAACATACAGACACAAGCTATGCCCACAGAGATTAACTTCATCTTTCTTGGGCTTTATGATTTTTCTTTCTGAAGTATAATCTGTATGAATGAGAAATATCAGAATATAGCGAGACAAACTGTGTTGTATATTTATCTTCTGTTTTAAATACATTTTTGATTTTTAGACAGCCCCATCATTTGAACATATCCTCTTTAAAGTATTAATTACATATATAGATAGTAAAACATTTTTTCTTTTCCAGATTTTGCCTAAATTCAAAATTTTGCTTGCATTAGAATGAAATGTAATGCCTTGAAAGCATTTACGACTGGTTGGTTTTAGTTTTGCCTGAGGAATTACCTTTTCCCTCTTTCTCTCAGATCTGTAGAGCTCTGTAGTTTTGAGTACGCTGCAAGATCCTGAATGAGCTTCTATTGCTGCAAAATAGCTGCACTGTTTAAAGGAGACTGGAGGGGAGTTTGTCAGGGAAGGAGCGTCACATCTTTAGCACACCAATCTGGCTTTTTCATCCTAATCTTCAAATGTTTACAGTGTGATCTGAAGATGACCTGTTAAGATAGCACAGACATGGTAATGGTGGAACTTACTGACTGTTTCACTAGTGCAAGGTTTTGATATAATGACAGAACTGCACATTATTTTGTAGCATAGTCAAGCATGCCTGGAAATGCTGGAACAATTGGATCTTAACAGGCTTCTTCTGGTGGAAGTGGCTTATTCCATACCCTTTGTTTGCCTCACCAAACCCCATTGTGCTCCTTTTGACCCACACAGGAAAAGGAACTGTCATGAATAGAGGAATGCGTCCTCCTCCCTCTTGTGCTGGCAGGAAGTGGATGGGATCCAACCCTACCTATAAAACACTATTGAACTAATAGTAATAGAGTGATAGCCTAGCAGTACATTTTTTTGTTAAATTCAATGGACAATTCCATTTTAGAAGTACTGAAATGCAATCCAGTTTACTCGTGTTGACGCCAGTAAAGCCAGGGGCCTGACTTGTGGTAGCCCATCTGCCATGGAGGAGCATGCTTAGCTCATAAATCATCTTAAATCCTAGTAGTATGGTTTTACTGGGTTATGGATTGGGTTGCCCGATAGTCCAATTTCTTCGGTACAAGAGTGGATCTTTTCAGCCAGAAGGCTTTAAAGAAAACCCTGGAAGCATAGACTGCTTTTGAAATATGTGGCCATAACTTTAGTTAATTTTCCTACCACTATTTCAGGAGAGGAGGGACTGCTGGAATGTGCTGCTCTTTGCATTTTAGCTTTAGTGGATTTCAGAAGAGAGCAAGGATTGTTGATTCACTTCACAGCAATGCAACTGAAAGAAACAGAACTAGATGCTTCGTGCAGTTGCAAAGAGTTCTGTAATTAAAGTTATTTAATGGTAAACAAAGAGTCACCATCATACTGCTTTACCTGGAGCTTGGAGGAGACCGTGCCTTCAAAGGAGTGCTCTGTCCATGCTGAAGTCCACATTCAGTTTGGAGGACAGTTGATCATAACATTTCTTTCCTCTGTTCATTCTTTCTGTGCATATCTTAGAAAATACTTCATTTTAGTCATGGGGCCTTCGTATGATGATCATTCATAGTTCCATAATGGCAAAGCTAGAGTACTTTAATGAAGTCTATAAGAATGAGGCCAACCTTGGTCACATTACACCAGTGCTCCATTGTCTGTGGCAGCTGGCTATAGCCTTCCAAGTATAGCTCTTGCTGCTTGTATGACCTATACAGTGAGCGATGATTCAAGTCAAGCAGCACTTCTGTGACCTATTCTATGGATGTGATTCCTTTAAGGGTTCTCATGTGTATGCAACACGTGTGCACTGTAATTCTCAGTGTCTTCCTTTGAAACGTCTCTTCATTTAGGGGCAGACTACTCTTTTTCACTGTATATGCCTGAAAACAAAATAAAAGGAAAAACACACAGAATGGTGGGTATAATACACCAACATCTCTGTACCCTTGTGCACCAGACATACTTGCTGAGGAAATTCACTTATGTGCCTGGAAACTGGGTAGGACTGTTCCATGATTTTGTAGCTTGAGAAAATCTTATTCAACCTTTCCCTAGCTATCGCACACAACTATGTCATCTGCTGAAAGATTATTTGTTGACCATAATTCAAACAAGAGCCTTGATGTTGCTGTTTTGTTTTTAAATGTGGCATAGTGAGCCAGCCTCCACCATGACATCCTTGTTCAAGGCTCCCAAAGAGTAAGTGATCAGCTGATAGCAATCAGTCATGTCCCAAACCTTAGGGCAAGCACACAATGTAAAAACAAGGAATGGGGAGGGACATATGTCTCCGCCACATTTAAGATCCCAGTTGTGGTAACCAAATTGAATTTAAAAGCATATGAAAATAGAGATCTTTGGAATTCCCAGTTAGTCCCCACAATTGCTTGTGTGACACTAAATACATATAGGGAGTATTCATTTCCCCTACTAGTTGATCTCACTTTAGAAAATCAGTCTTTCCAGAAATCCCTCGGCTATAGAATATTGGAAATGCAATGGATGCTGAAAAGTAAAGTCCATGCAGCAAAACTAAGAATGTTGTTATAGATCGATATAAACTAAGAACGTTGATGTAGAGCTGCCCATACCCATGCTTGTCAGGGGAGGGCTCCCCACATTTGTATCATTCCACAGATTGTAACAGACAATGACCTTTTAATAAATGTCTGTGAAAGTTGAGATGGCTTTCTTTGCTTTGTTTATTGCATACATTATTGTGTTGTTCTGTTTCTCTAGCTTTGCCATCCGCTTTTGTGGCACGGTTGTACACTCATTACTGTTCTATTAAGTGTATAATACTGTTTAGGGTCTGTTGTTCTCTAATTTTGTAATGCAGTTTTATCACTGTTGGTTGTATGTATTATGCTGCTTTTTCTGTGTGGTTTTTAGTTTGTGCAATCCTGTAGTCCTCTGTGAGGAAGGTAATTAAGTGGAGTAATTAAGTAAGTAAACAAATAAACAATAAATTATTCCCACCACCAGAACACTCAGTTCAAGAGCCAACAGTCCTAGCTTTCACTGGTCTCCATGGACACAAGGAAATTCTCAGGTACCACAGATATACCAGTGGGGCCAGTCATTTCATTACTAAACTATTAGAAAGCATAAAGTTTAGCAGGCCTGGATTCCCAGATTTCCACCTAGAATAAATTTCACTTTAGGCTCTTTATCAAAGTCTACTGCTGATTCAACTCCATGTGTTCGACACATCACACAGCCTCCAATAATTTCTCTTATACAAGTCAAAGAATATACCAGGCTTGACAGAAAACATATGGAGCTGTGACATGCTAGCACACAACTGGGATTAAATTGGTTTTGTGATTTTTAGTTGTAATTACGTAGCATATCCCAAGATAAATTTTCAGTGCTCTAGGACACAGGAACTAGTAAAGTGCCAAGAGTTTATCACTTCATCTTGCAGCAAGCTATTTGCCATCTGGAAAAGGGGATTTTCCCCATAAAACCTCTGAAAACATAAAAATTTGTATTTATAATGTTAATGGTTAACTTTTTAGAGACAATAGTGCATTATCACATCTCTGATATCACAGTGGTATGTGTTGTCGGTGGTGGTGGTTGTGAGGAATATTCTTGCATCCCCATATCCGAATATTTCTGATCCTGGTACTTTTGGATAAATGACATTGTATGACATATTATTTCATATACTTTCTTCTTCTGTAGAGGTATACAAATATTGTATGCATTGAGTATGAGAAAATGTGATGTAACAGCCACTTCAAGCTTTGGTTTTATTTCACTTTTTTCCAGAACCCCCCAAATAAGGGGACAAGAGAGAAGTGTGCAGTTAATGAATTTATTTTACAGTTAATGGCTGATTTAGAACAAGAAAACCTGCCTCAGATAGTCTCTGATCTGCTGCTAACAAGTGGCCTACTGTGGCTACCAGTTTTTTTGGGTAAACCCATCCTGATTGCAAACTTAGCCAGCATTCCCACTGGCCTCCCCCAGCATTGCTGCACAAGCAACTAAGGGCTCAGTTGACGCTGCTCAGTGGCCAAGAGCTTTCCTGCCCCAACCTATCCAGCCGTTTGCAGCAATGATGGACTATTTTGGGAAGAGTTCCTCCTCTGTAAATGGTTCTGGGTGCTTGTCAGGTAGCATTACTTGCTCTAGCACAGGGGTGGCCAAACTTGCTTAATGTAAGAGCCACATAGAAAAAACATCAGATGTCTGAGAGCCACAAGACATGAACAAATATCACACACATTTTAATTGGAAAATATGCAAATTTGCTTTTCATTAAAATTAACTAAAAATGCCAGAAATAAAAATAAAAAACAGATATTGATAATGATATTTAAAGAGACAAATGCCGGCACGGGGGCTTTGAAAACACATTTAAAGTTGCATTCTTTCTCTGCTCCCCCCCACCTCAAGCCTACCCAGGGAGAGGAACACTGGCTGGGGATGGGAAGACCGATCAGGGAGGCATGCCTCCCCTTCACTTCCCCAGCCACCCTGCTGGGAGCCACACAATATGTGTGAAAGAGCCGCATGTGGCTCCCGAGCCACAGTTTGGCCACCTCTGCTCTAGCAGATCATCCCATATGTCCCAATTTGATGAAGACCCAAAAAATTGCTGTTAAGCCCCAAATGGCAACCTGCTTAACCCTGCCATATCAATAGGGAAGCAGGGTGGGCCAGTGTGCCCCCAAAACTTGCTGTTGAGGGTAGGGTCTGGCTTCTGTATCCTCCCATGCCCTTTGTTGACTGGCCATCATAGAATGTATCGAGATATTTAATGGCACTCATAACTTTGGAAGAGCCCTCTTTTGCTGGAAAATACAACATCTGCGTCACACAGTCGTGATGACTGTGTTTCTGAAGGCTTTTTCACTTCACTAGTCACTTATATATGACTTCCCAGAGTTAAAGCCAAATGAAATAGTACCACTAAAGGTTTTAAAAAAACAGAACAAGAGAAGGGAATCGTTTGCCTACAGCTGTCCTGCTATGTCTCCAATGGGTTAAAAATGACTTTGGCTTACAGTTACAGGACAATTGATCAATTTTATTTTTGTTTTTATTTTTCATTCTGGATCTCTGGAGCAGAAGACTTGACTGCTTTTCACTTGCTTGGCGAGGATATATGTAAATTCCTAACTCAGCATGCCAAATCAAATTCCACTGTAGCTGGAGCCTGTCCAAAGAGTACCTTCTGTACTTTCTTGTACCATGCAGCATTTTTAATATGCTGAAAGCACACGCATTTGCCTGTCTCCTAAGCTCCATCTGTAGCAGCAGTGGTGTGGGGCACTGCTCACAATGCCAACAGTAGATGCCTTCCTGTTACTCTGTATTTACTGTCATGTGCCCAACAGGGACTGGAAATTCCAAGAAAACACAAGTCTTGACAAAGCAGCCATTGCAGTTCCCAGGCAAACACTGAAATGTGCAATAACACGCTGGTTGAAAGAACTCAGTATTCTCCATGCTGCTATCGCTGATAAAACAGTTTCTTTGTTTAACAGTTTGATAGAAATATTTCCGCTTCATTAGCTGAGAAGCACGTTAATCAGTATACTGAGAGATGAAACGCCAAGTTTGTAATGGCATCATTTTGAAAAGTCACTTATTCATGGAACTTTTGGGTAGTATTCTCATTGATGAAGTTGGTGAGGTCTTTTGAAATTTAAGTCAATAGGTTTAAAAACCTTCCTGTTCTATATTAAATGAACAGCACGTTCTTACTATGCATATTTGCAATTGTTGCTCTCATTTTACAGAGAGGAAACTGAGTTGGTTGCTTGAGGTTGTCTATCAGAGATCTGCACCTAGATCTCTAATTTCATAAGGACATCTACAAAGACATCTACAGACAGAAGAAAAGAAGCACAGCTGTGCACCATTTGCTCCAGGCAATCCCAAAATCTTTGTCCAAGATAGTACTTCTCTCATTTGCTGGGAAAATACTGTTTTAAAAAAAGAAGACCGCCCCCTCCCCACTGGATCAAACCATTTTATCCAGCATTCCTGTTTCCCACAGTGACCAACCAGATGTTCCGGAAGGCCTCCAGCCAGAGATTACAGCATGGTACAGCCCAGTGCAAGATCATCCTGTGTAGTGGGCTGTACTACGCCATGTGCAAGGAGTGGCCCAACAAGCAGGCTCCTCCCACTGCCGCCACCACCTAGTAATACCAGAACTTCTCTTTTTCCCATTACCATTGCCACCGCCCAGTGGACCCTCCCGTGCATCTCCCCCACCCTCACCTGTTAAGCATCTGATCAAGGTACCAGTCAGCCAGCGTAGTTAACAACTGGTACTGGACCATCTACTATCTTTTCAAGCCACCTACATTAATGGTCATCACCACTTCCTGTGGCAGGAAGTTCCACTAGTTACATATGTGTTATGTGAAGAAGTAAGAATGAAAAAGTTGTCCCATAAAATAATGTCATTGTTGCTACGTCAATTATGCACCACAATGAAGACGTTAGCTCCCTTTGGTGAGGAGCAAATATGTATTTTGTCATCTGGAATTGGTTCTCAACTATAATGTATTGTATACTATCCTTTTAAGGTGAAGTGTAATAGTTTAATTCATGTGCCATACAATCCTACGGATGTGTGTGTTAAGTGCCGTCAAGTTGCTTCCGACTTGTGGTGGTGACCCTATGAATTAACGTTCTCCAAAACTTCCTGTTGTTAACAGCCTTGCTTAGGTCTTGCTACCTAGGGCCTTGGCTTCCTTGATTGAGTCTGTCCGTCTCATGTTGGCTCTTCCTCTTTTCCTGCTGCCTTCAACTTTTCCTAGCATTATCCCCCCCCCCCAGTGACTCTTGTCTTCTCTTAATGTGAACAAAGTATGATAGCCTTAGTTTAGTCATTTTAGCTTCTAGGGACATTTCAGGCTTGACCACTTATTTGTCTTTTTGGCGGTCCATGAATGGGTACTCAGAAGTAAATCCCATTAAATGGCATTTACTCTCCAGTCATGGTTTAGAATTGCAGCCAGAATCCCCCACCTCTCTGGTTTTCATTGTTGATTATTGCTGATTTAAAGATTATTTAAATCTTTCCCGGATGAGTGTTGCTCCATTACTGTTGTAGCTGCCCTGCCCTGCCAGTCTGCCAGGTAGATTCAGTGCTTTTTGAACCAGACAAACAAGACAGCTGCTGCTGCAGCCTTTCCCCAAACCTTTCCAGGGAGGACAATGGCTTATGGTTTCTCTCCTGCAGCCAGGCTCCCTCTACAACCTGCACCAAGAAATCTGGATAATGTATGGGCCAACTTTGAGCAACATATATGAGTACACTGCTGTTTGGAAAATATTATTGGGGTTCACATGTGATCATTGGTATAAATATTAACATCAGCAGTCCATTCACTGCACTGTCTTTGCTACAGAATGGCCTAAATTATCACTTTTCTCAGTTGCATTTCACACCATTGGAATTAAGTGGTGCTGCCCTCTTCCCAAGAATGCATCTCACTAATCAGTGGGCTTAAAGGAAGGACTTTTTGCAGATGCTTCTCTGGGAGGCTTCAGCAGGCATCCAAGTCACTATTCAGAAGGCAGGAATCAATGGAAGCTTTCAGAAGGCTGCTTTGGGGCTAGGAAGCACTGCATCACGGCACTTGTTTGTGTGACTTGCTCCCAGGTGGGAAAAGTTTCTGGAACTGGCAACAATGAATGCCTTGTCCCAGGGTGGGCCTATATACGATGGTCAGAAAGGGACACATGAGCCTGTTTTCCACAATAGGATATCATTTGGAAGAAAGCAACCGGCTGTCTGTTTTATTTCCTAACACATATTTGCTTTTGATTTTTGCAGCCAGTCCAACAAGAGAGTGTGATGCTATTATTGTCAGACCCCCAAAGCAGGAGAACAAACCCACGTTCCAAAGAAGTAAGATTTATTTCCAAAGCATGGTTGATCATGAACATACAGAGAATTGTCCAGAATGACTACAAAACACAGGGGCAGTATAATATAGGAACTTCAAACTTGGTTAACCCAATGGGCTAAACTCCCTCGCAAGGGAGTTGATTAGAAAAGGCGCGAAGCAGCCTGAGAACTCCAACGGCTCATACCATAAACACAAGTTCAGTTCACACGGGAATCTAATTAAGCAAGGCAAGAAGACATAACACTCCATCGTCCACCTGTAGGAGAAGCTTGGCAGTTACAGTCGCATACCAGAAGAGAATAACACGGGGAGGGAGGGAAGAGGGACACATCCCAGAGAAATGGCAGCTCGCTGACATACTGCCCACCCGAAAATACCACTTACCCACCGTCTCCCGGCCTGGGCGGGAGATCTCCCGGTTTGCCCGGGAGACCTCCAGGTTTACCCGGGAACTTCTTGTGAAACGCCCGAACATGATAAGGGGCCCGAATATCCCCTTCTTCCACCCATTCGCGGTGCTGGGGACCGAAATCAACCCATTCCACAAGATACCACAGTTTACCACGTTTGAGCCGGGAATCAAGAATGCCAGAAATTTCATAATGTTCCTGGCCGTCCACCAAAACAGGAGGTGGTTGAACATTACTGTCCCTCCATTGACATTGACCAGTATCCTTTTTCAACAAACTGACATGGAATACAGAATGTAAAGATTGTAAGTTTTTAGGCAAAAGTACATCAACAGCCACACCATTCAACACTTTGCGAACCTTGAATGGACCAATGTATTTCCAACCCAGTTTTTTACTGGGACGTAACATTTTAATGTTTTTTGTGGAAACATAAACCGAATCACCAGGTTTGATATCCCATTCCTTGGCTCTATGTTTATCAGCTTGCACTTTATATTTTTCTTTAGCCAAATCAAGAGTGTGACACAGTAGAGGCCAAGCTGATTGTAGAGACTGGCACCACGAGTCCGCATCAGAATGGGGTTTGGAGTCATCCCCCGACCTGTCAAGAAAAGGGAGAGGAGGGCTATCGTATCCAAATACAGCTTTAAAAGGAGACATACCAATGGAAGAATGAACCGTATTGTTATAACAATATTCTGCTAAGGGGAGCAAGTCACACCAATCAGATTGTTGATAGTTTGTGAAACAACGCAAATATTGTTCCAAGGTTTGATTAAGACGTTCTGTTTGTCCGTCAGTCTCGGGATGGTAAGCGCTGCTCAATCCCTGCTCCACCCCCATGAGAGACAACAATTCCCGCCAGAATTTAGAAACAAATTGGGTCCCCCTGTCTGAAATGACCTTGGCAGGCAAAAGATGGAGGCGGACCACGTTACCGAAGAAGGCTTTAGCCAAAGCCTGAGCAGTGGGCAAGCTAGGGAACGGTACAAAATGAGCTTGCTTAGAGAACAAATCAACCACAATCCAAATCACTGTTTTCCCTTTGCTGGGAGGCAAGTCAGTGATGAAATCCATAGAAACCACTTCCCATGGCCTGGAAGGGGTGGGGAGAGGATGAAGGAGTCCAGCCGGCTTCCCCCGTTGGGGCTTGGACAGTGCGCAGGTCTGACAAGAGCGTACGAACTCCAGAAGATCTTTGCGCATGTGTGGCCACCAGAACTGTCTGCGTAGGAGTTGGAGAGATTTGACGAAACACCAGTGGCCCGACAGTTTGGAGCCATGCGCAGAGTGCAGGATGTCCCTGCGAAGAGAAATTGGGACATAAAGCCGGTGGCTGGAGTAAACAAACCCCTCGGGGTCGCGCACACAGTCAGGAAAGGCACGAATCACAGTCTCATCCTCACTGGAGAAGGCAGAACGGTATTTAGCTTTCCAATCCCCCTCAGGAGGGGGGGGTGGACTTGCGGCCACCGAAGAACTCAGAGGCGTGGGAAGCTTCCTAGCCCCTCCCAGTTGCTTTGGAGTGAA